>NC_091170.1:22297454-22429013 GCF_040958095.1 Procambarus clarkii
TGGTGGTGGTGTTGGGAGTGGTGGTGGTGTTGGGAGTGGTAGTGGTGTTGGTAGTGGTGGTGGTGTTGGGAGTGGTGGTGGTGTTGGGAGTGGTGGTGGTGTTGGGAGTGGTGATGGTGTTGGTAGTGGTGGTGGTGTTGGGAGTGGTGTTGGGAGTGGTGATGGTGTTGGGAGTGGTGGTGGTGTTGGGAGTGGTGGTGGTGTTGGGAGTGGTGGTGGTGTTGGGAGTGGTGGTGGTGTTGGGAGTGGTGGTGGTGTTGGGAGTGGTGGTGGTGTTGGGAGTGGTGGTGGTGTTGGGAGTGGTGGTGGTGTTGGGAGTGGTGATGGTGTTGGGAGTGGTGGTGGTGTTGGGAGTGGTGGTGGTGTTGGGAGTGGTGGTGGTGTTGGGAGTGGTGATGGTGTTGGGAGTGGTGGTGGTGTTGGGAGTGGTGGTGGTGTTGGGAGTGGTGGTGGTGTTGGGAGTGGTGATGGTGTTGGGAGTGGTGGTGGTGTTGGGAGTGGTGGTGGTGTTGGGAGTGGTTGGGAGTTACAGGTAGAATGTTGAATTTCAAGAGAGAACAAGTATATACTATGCCTTATGCACTAATACGCACAGCGTTTTAGGCAAGATCTAGAAAAACCTTAAAAACTAAGACTTAAAACTAATTGAGATCAACAGCATGAACTGAACTGACATATGTTGACCTTTAGGAGATAAGATAAGTTACAATTCAATTTCTTTCTTTATTATGCACCCCATACCCATCACGTGGGCGGTGGTGTAAAGGATTACAGAGGCACATAATCGGTTCAGGAACTGAACCCTCTAGTTCGTTTAGCTAAGCAAATAACAATCTTTTGACGCTAGTTACACAATTATTAATGTTATATATACATGTACACATACTCATGCATATATGTACATATATATACATATATATATATATACACTTACACATACATATTCAATCACCCACACAAATACACACATCAATAATCTTTTTTGTCACAAGTGATTCAACAAGAGGCTCACAACAGTCACTATACAAGGCACTTTACATCTATGGTGAGTCACACAGTTACTAGTCTTGCTCCACACCCACCCAACTGGGCGGCAGCTTTACTTTCAATTGCTCCACACCCACGCAACTGGAGGGCAGCTTTACAGTCATGTGCTCCACACCCACCAAACTGGGCGGCAGCTTTACAGTCATGTGCTCCACACCCACCCAACTTGGCGGCATCTTTACTGTCATGTGCTCCACACCCACCCAACTGGGCGGCAGCTTTACAGTCATGTGCATGCATTACCTACAGTAAGCAAATTTTGGATACTTAGCTAAGATTTCGGGCAGCACATCATTATGAATGAAGTACTTATAAACATTTCATGGACACTATTGATGGTGTTATCTCTAAGTTCCGCGATTTTTTCACATTCCATTATATAATGACGCAAAGTATGCGAATAGTTCCGCTGACAGAGTTTACACTTAGTCAAATCTACATCAGCAGATGTTACAAACTCCCAGAGGTACTTGTAGCTGAGCCTAAACCTAGCAGTGGTAACATCTAGAAGTCTGCTAACATTATTGGATGACCCATAGACGAGCGATTCATCAAATTTTATACAATAATGTGAAATTGAGAGTCAGTTTAGTAACATAAATTGGTAAATCATAAATATTGTAAGTTAAGAATCTGATGCATGTGTGTGTGTGTGTTTGGGGGGGGGGGGTGCGATACCCTAGGTAAGTGAGAGTGGAAAGCAACCTTAGACGTTCTGCGGTCAATGTGGGGGGGGGGGGAGGGGGGGGGGAGGGTGGGAGGGGTCAAACCCACCCTCCAACATCTGGACATAGTACCACCAGCCTCCACAACACTCCATCAACCTCCAGCTGATGCTTGTAGATGCCTCATCTAACCTCACCTATGTCACACATTAACCTACAGTTCCTGTGATATTTAAACTCCTCATCACAGTGGCGTCTCACCAATATAAACTGTACTGAATTTTGTCCCGAAATAGCTATATGCTGACTGGACGTGTATGTATGTATGTATGTATGTATGTATGTATGTATGTATGTATGTATGTATGTATGTATGTATGTATGTATGTATGTATGTATGTATGTATGTATGTATGTATGTATGTATGTATGTATGTATGTATGTATGTATGTATGTATGTATGTATGTATGTATGTATGCATGTATGCATGCATGTAAGCATGCATGCATGTATGCATGTATGTATGTATGCATGTATGTATGTATGTATTCCAAATCACGTTAAAGACTCCCCCTCTATCATCCAGTTTAAGAGAAAAACAACTATGTACTAAATAATCAACTCCTTGTAACTTTAATTATGCTGACCTTCCTATCTGTATTCAGACTGAGCCTACCATCATTATAGGTGATTATAACGCTAGACATAGGAATATGGGTAATTCGCAGTTCAGTAATCGTAGCGGCAACCAACTAGTGTCACTATTAGGTAGTCACGATGATGCACAGATTGTGGGTGACCTTGAACCGACGAATATCTACAGGGGTATTCTTGATCAATGTCTCAATGTCAACGTCTCCCACACCGTGTGCGCCTCGTCAATAGTGCCAGATATGGCGTCTGATCATCTGGCCATATTAGCCACTATAAGCATTGGAAGCTCTATCCTCCCTGGTGGAGTGTTCAAGCAGAAGAGGCTGGCTGTGCCCATCGATCAACGAGACAATTTTGTTGCTCATGTGTCAGAATGGTGCAGTTCATCTGAGCCTTCATCAGTTAAAGATTTTAACAATGAGCTCACAGGTACTATCGAGCAGTTTATAGAATCACTTGATCCATCGTCCAGGCCACGTAACCCAAATTACACTGGTCATTGCACTTATGCTTATTGTAAAGATTCTAAATTGCATGCACTAAAACGCACCGCCAGAATAATTGGACTAGCTTATAGAAGGACCCGCACTGCTGAAATGCTTCGGCTCTTTCAAGCGGCTCTGGATAAGGCCAGGGAACGTATGGTGGAGCTGAGGCAGACAGACTGGGAAACTTTGTCCGTGGTCTCAATTCTCACACGCCACTAAGTCGGGCATGGAAGGATATCAACAAGATCAAAGGGAAAAATGCTGCAGAGATCTCGTACCCTAATCCTCTGCACAGAGCAAATGAGCTTGTTGATGCTTGGGCCACGACTTCCAGCTTTGACAGTCTTTCTCTACCCTCACAGAATGAGTTAAATAATAGATATACTGATAGGGCAAGGCTCCTTGACTTCATGCGTCATCAAGAGGATGACTGTGACATGCTTTTTACTGAATACGAACTAGATTCTGCTCTACATAAAGGCAAAGCTACATCACCCGGGGAGGATGGAGTTACTGACGGCATACTGCATATGCTTCTGCTAGTTCCAGGGAAGCCCTTGCTTCAATTGTATAATATGAGTTATGTAACTGGGGAGCTTCCTAAGTCATGGACCAACAGTCTTATTATTCCCATTCCTAAACCTCACCAGCCGAGTGCTTTTCGCCCAATCTCCTCACTAGTTGTCTCTATGAGTGTCTTGAGAGGATGGTTCTCAACCGTCTCCTTTACAAAATTAATAACATGTTGTCTCCCCAGATATATGACTTTATGCATGGAAAGAGTGTATATCACTGTATTACCACAGTCCTCACCCTGCAAACTGATAGGTCATATACCACTTTCCTAGATCTTAAGTCAGCCTTTGACATTGCTAACCCACACGTCATTCTGAGCGAACTTGCTAAAATGAATGTTGGAGGATGGCTTCCAAGGTGGATAAGAGGCTATCTATCCAACAGGAAGTCATCTGTACTGTTCCAAAGGCATAGGAGTGTAACGAGAGATTTTGAACTTGGCACTCCACAGGGAAGTGTCCTCAGTCCTACTCTGTTCAATGTCTTAATCAATGCACTTTTAAACTTAGTAACTAGAAGGTCCAGCGAACACATCATTAGCTATGTGGATGATATACTGATCCACACCAATGGGTATACCAACACCCAAAATGTTCTTAACTACAACTTGACATGTATTGTACACATGTCAGGAACTATGCTTAGTCACCTCAGTAGAGAAAACAAAGATCCTGAACCGACGCCCACCCAGACGGGGTGAGGCCGACGCCCACCTAGACGGGGTGAGGCCGACGCCCACCTAGACGGGGTGAGGCCGACGCCCACCCAGACGGGATGGGGCCGTTCGCAAAATGCAGTTGGATGATGGCTCTCTACTCGACTATGTAACCAGATACAAATACCTTGGTCTTGAGGTTCTACTGTACCGCAATGTTGTAGCCAGACTGGGTCGCCAATGTAGAGAGAGGTTCCGTGCTTGTGGGAACCGACCTGTGAGATTTATATTTATTTAAATTATATGAATTTATATTTACGTTAATTCGTATACTTCGATAGCAATTTGTATGATGTTAAGTGGACTGTATTTCTGCAATAATCTCATAATCTCACAAATCGATCCTCTACACATTAGGGGGGTTTATATTAATTAAATTTATATATATGCAGCCAATCAAACTACAGTATTAGACTACATACATTGAAGAGGTTCCTTATCTTATAGTACAGCAGGTTAGTCCACCAGGTATAACTAGGGTGTAGACTCCACATTTTCCCTCTTTGAGGTAGCTTCCATCACCCTGGTAACTGATGCACAAAAGATACTTCCTCGTCTTGACCTGTCAAAAGGGCGCTAGCTGTAAAGCCAGATACCTATATATGACAGGTATATCAGAGAAAATACTGTACATGGAACAATAAAGACCTGGCTTAATTACCTTTAGTTTGAGGCTATCTCGTGCTCTAACCGGTAACCCTACCCAATGACATTAATGGCCACTAATGATAGATAATGGGTTTCGGAAAGAACACTTAACTTGATTTGTTGACAGCGTGTGATAATGGTACACCTTTGGTTTCCATAACACTTCTTCCAAGTAAAATTAACAGGAGCCGTATTTGCTCCCGTGTGCCTCTGGTCTAGTATAAACAATGGCTGCCTAACACTCCATACTATTGACGCCTGGCCGACATTGTCCAGATATGATAGGAGCCGAATTTGCTCCACGCGTCTCGGAGGTGACACAACAATGGCTGCCCTCCTTCCCCACTAACGCCTGGCCTACATTGTCCAGATGTCAATAAGTGATAGAAGGGTCACATTTACTCTACTATAATATTGATAATTAAGTTAATTTATATGAGATGTTTTATGATGGTAAAGTCCAAAGACTAATGTATTTAAGAATAATTCCCACCATAATAGGTGGTGAATTATAATAGTATGTGGTGATGATATCCCGTTTTCTATAGACGGTAATTCCACTACAAGTTACGTTTTCTATGGTTAACTTGTTGGTAATACAGCAGCAATTATTATCTGTCTGTATGATATATTAAATGGTGTCGGATTTTCCGACAGTGCTCTCAAGGCTGTGGCAGGCAATCTTCCAAGCTATTGCGGAAATGTGAGAATTGGAAAAATGATGTATCTCTCATATATAAGGTCTCTGATTGATTATGCTGCACCCATGCTTGCTCTAGTGCCTGAGAGAATGCTTGGAGGGCTGGAAAAGATGCAAAACGAAGCCATGAGGATAATCCTCGGATGCCCCCGTACAACTAAATTACTGAACTTGAGGAAGGAACTGGATATTTCATGTGTATGTGATCGTATCACTGAAATTAATGCTTTAATTGCTATCAAGATGCTTAGGCTAGCCCTCCCTAACCCCTGCATTGAAGCCCTCCAACCCTTCTTCCTTGAAGGTCAGCATCCCTCCAAATGGATTACCAAAACTGTCATTATGCTCAGAATGTATAATATTTATCACCTCTACCAAGAGAGACAACAACACTTTCCTGCCCCATGGGATATCACTCCTTTCCAAATTACTGTCCCCCATTTCCTACCCAAGAAACTGATTAAAGAACAAGCCTTGTTTCGACAAGAAGCAAAGTACAATACCTTAAGCCAAATTGATGGTTTAGTCAGAGAGCGCTCCCTTTCGCAGATTATTTACACTGATGGATCCTTGCATCAGTCCCATGGTGCAGCTGGAAGTGCAGTTGTTGTGACAGCGAGAGATGGTTCCATCTCCCATGAGTGTGGAGCGCGTCTCAGTAACAGGGCCTCCACTCTTCAAACAGAATTGGTTGCCATAATCCTTGCACTCGAGCGTGTATATGAATCCAAAGTTGACACGCTAATTGTAAGTGACTCCTTGTCATCCTTGACTGCCCTCAGCTCCCCAAGGCATAACTGTGACGTGCTTATCTCTGAAGTTAGACACAGATATAATGAAATATTCAATGATGGAGTCAGAGTCTGTCTTCTGTGGATTCCTTCCCATATTGGTCTCCGAATGCATGATAGAACTGATGAGTTAGCGAAGACTTTTGCTCGTAAAGAGGGAATTGATTACCAACTTGGACTGCCTTTGAGCAGCCTGAGGGCAGTAATATTCGGGAACATCAACTGAATTTCGGAGACTTGAGGCAAAGTGAAATTCACACCAGTTCCTCCATCTATCATCGTTCTATTATGCAGGAAGAACCGCACGTCTATGGGTCATCCAGTAAGGTTAGCAGACTTTTAGATGTTACCACTGCTAGGCTTAGGCTCGGCTACAAGTACCTCTGGGAGTTTGTTACATCTGCTGATGTAGATTTGACTATATGTAAACTCTGTCATCAGAACTACTCGCATACTTTGCGTCATTATATAATGAAATGCGAAAAATTCACGGAATTAAGAGATAACACCATCAATAGTGTCCAAGAAATGTGTAAGTACTTCATTCATAATGATGTGCTGACCGAAATCTTAGCGAAGTATCCAAAATTTGCTTACTGTAGGTAATGCATGCACACGACTGTAAAGCTGCCGCCCAGTTGGGTGGGTTTGGAGCACATGACAGTAAAGATGCCGCCAAGTTGGGTGGGTGTGGAGAACATGACTGTAAAGCTGCCGCCCAGTTGGGTGGGTGTGGAGCACATGACTGTAAAGCTGCCGCCCAGTTGGGTGGGTGTGGAGCACATGACAGTAAAGCTGCCGCCCAGTTGGGTGGGTGTGGAGCACATGACTGTAAAGCTGCCGCCCAGTTGGGTGGGTGTGGAGCAAGACTAGTAACTGTGTGACTCACCATAGATGTAAAGTGCCTTGTATAGTGACTGTTGTGAGCCTCTTGTTGAATCACTTGTGACACAAAAGATTATTGATGTGTGTATTTGTGTAGGTGATTGAATATGTATGTGCAAGTGTATATATGTATATGTATATATATGTACATACAGTACATGTATAAGTATGTGTACATGTATATATAACATTAATAATTTTGTAACTAGCGTCAAAAGATTGTTATTTGCTTAGCTAAACGAACTAGAGGGTTCAGTTCCTGAACCGATTATGTGCCTCTGTAATCCTTAATATTTACACCACCGCTCACGGGATGGGTATGGGGTGCATAATAAAGAAAGAAATTGAATTATAACTTATCTTATCTCCTAAATGTCAACATATGTCAGTTCAGTTCATGCTGTTGATCTCAATTAGTCTTAAGTCTTAGTTTTTAAGGTTTTTCCCAGATCTTGCCCAAAACGCTGTGCGTATTAGTGCTTTAGGCATAGTATATACTTGTTCTTTCTTGAAGTTCAACATTCTGCTTGTAACTCCCAACCACTCCAAACACCACCACCACTACCAACACCGCGTGGGAAGTAGTGGAATTTATATCTATCCTTGAGCTGTAGTTGACCCCATACCCCAGCCCGTGAGTGATAGTGGACCCCATACCCATCCTGTGAACGGGAGTGGATCCAATCCAATATACTCATCCTGTTGGTGATAGTGGACCCCATACCCATCCTGTGGGTGGTAGTGCACCCCATACCAATCTTTTGGGGGGTAGTGGACCCCATGCCCATCCTGTGGGTGATATAGTGACCTCATACCCTTACTGTGGGTAGTAGTGGCCCCCTCATACCCACCCTGTGGCGGGTAATGGACCCCATACTCATTCTGTGGGCGGTAGTGGAGCATATACCCATCATGTGGAATGGACGTGGCCCCCATACCCACCCTGTGGGCGGTTGTGGATCCCTTACGTATCCTGTGGGCAGTAGTGGACCCCACACCCATCCTGCGGGCGGAAGTGGACCGCATACCCATCCTGTGGGTGGTAGTGGACACCATACGCGTCCTATGGGTGTAGGTATAAATAATAATAATAAATAAATAAATGTTTATTCAGGTAAAGTACATACATACAAGAGGTTTTACAAAAATTGATAGATTTATAGATAGAGCTAGTACATACAATGCCTAAAGCCACTATTACGCAAAGCGTTTCGGGCAGGAAAAACATTAAAGACTAAAACTTAATACTAATTGAGATTAAAGTATGAAATGTGTTGAGAACAAATAAAAATAAAAAAAAAATAAAAAAGGGGGGAACATGGCAGAAAAAGCAGCACAAATACAATTAGGTCGACAAACAGCGTTGTTTAAAAAAACAGACATGGGTTGACAATATAGGGGTAAGGTAGGTTACAGGGAATTTATTAGGTAGTGATTAGTTTTTATCTTAAACTGGTTGAGAGAGGTACAGTCTTTAACATGGTTGGGAAGGTCATTCCACATTCTGGGTCCCTTGATTTGTAGACCATTTCTAGTTTGATTAAGTCGTACTCTAGGAATATCAAAACTGTATTTGTTTCTGGTGTGGTGCTCATGGGTTCTGTTACAACCTTCAATGAAGCTTTTGAGGTCAGGATTGGCATTACAGTTCAGCGTTTTATATATGTATAATACACATGAGAGAATGTGCAGTGACTTAATATGTAACATATTCAGAGATTTGAGTAGGGGTACCGAGTGATGTCTGGGGCCAGAGTTGGATATTGTCCTAATAGCAGCTTTGTGTTGAGTAATTAGAGGACGTAAATGATTTTGGGTAGTAGAACCCCAAGCACAAATACCATAGTTGAGATATGGATAGATGAGGGAGTAATAGAGCGTCACCAGGGCAGGGCGAGGTACATAATATCTGATCTTAGAAAGAATGCCAACAGTTAATGCCAATGCCAATAGTTAACCCCATACCCATCCTGTGGGCGGTAGTAGACGATATACCCAACCTGTCGGCGGTAGTTAACCATATACCCATTCCGTGGACGGAACTGGACCCTATACTCATGCTATGGGCGGCAATGGAGGCCATACCTATAACGTGGGCGGTAGTAGACACAATTTAATTTCATCCTGTGTGATTGTGGACTCCAGAGAGCCGGTCAGCCGAGCGGGCAGCACGCTGGACTTGTGATCCTGTGGTCCCGGGTTCGATCCCGGGCGCCGGAGAGAAACAATGGGCAGAGTTTCTTTCACCCTATGCCTGTGTTACCTAGCAGTAAAATAGGTAGCTGGGTGTTAGTCAGCTGTCACGGGCTGCTTCCTGGGGGTGGAGGCCTGGTCGAGGACCGGGCCGCGGGGACACTAAAAGCCCCGAAATCATCTCAAGATAACCCATACCCATCCTGTGGGCGGTAATAAACACAATTTAATTTCATCCTGTGGATGATTGTGGACCCCCATACCCATCCTGTGGGCTGTATTGTGGACGCCACACACATCCTTTGAGCGATAGTAGAACATATACCCATCCAGTAGGCAGTAGTGGACCCCATACTCATCCTGAAGATGATAGTGGACCCCAAACCCATCCTGTGGGCAGTAGTAGACCTCATACTCATCCTGTAGAAGATAGCGAACCCCCAAACCCATCCTGTGGGCAGTAGTAGACCCCATACCCAACATGCAGGCGGTAGTGGACGCCATACAAATCCTGTGTGTGATAGTGGACGCCATACCAATCCAGTAGGCGGTAGTGGACCCCATACCTATCCCATGGGCAATTGTTGGGCCCAGACCCATCCTACAAGTGGTATGGACCCCTTACCCACCTAACAGGTCGTAGCAGACCCTATACCCATCCTACAGCAGGTAATAGATGCTATTCCATCCTGTTTGCAGTAGTTTACCCCATAGACATTCCAACGTAACATCGTTTTCTGTTGACGTTCCTACAATACATTCTTTAAAGATTTATAAAGCACAAACTAGTGTATATAATGTTGATTGGTGAAGCACTATCATTTTGTGTAATAATTTATAGTGCTTATAATTTACTAAGAACAACTAATATTTCTCAAAACAAAACTACGAACCTTCAATAGGTTGTAGCTGATCTGTAATATTCTAAGAGTCTAAGAATATTTAACAGTCTCCGTGGTGTAGTGGTAAGACACTCGCTTGTCGTTCCGCGAGCGCTTTGTCATGGGTTCGTATCCTGGCCGGGGAGGATTTACTGGGCGCAATTCCTTAACTGTAGCCTCTGTTTAACTCAACAGTAAAATGTGTACTTGGTTGTAACAACGATTCTTCGCGGCGGGGATCGTATTCCAGGGACCTGCCCGAAACGCTAAGCGTACTAGTGGCTGTACAAGAATGTAACAACTCTTGCATATAACTCAAAAAAAAAAAAAAAAAAAGCATGGACAACAGTAGGTAAATTTCACAACCCATGTGGGACCTGAAAAATACAATTTTCATTATAATTGAACCAATCACGACTATTCTGCTGTCTACAGCGATGGACGGGTACTGTGAGACGTAAATTGGTACGTGAGGAAGAGTTTGGGCCTTGAAAAAAATGTAACTTGGAATATACCACATATGTACTAATTCTTATTAAACATATTGACTTTAAGCATTAAGTCATATATATGCTGTCTTGTGTGAGAACGGTGTGGTGTTTGTGTGTTACTGAGGAAGTCTTGGTTGTAGGGTTGATGTAAAGTCATGACTTGGTTACTGACTTTAATACTTAATATGATTACATGACTAGTAGCTACCAAGCTTGGCGGGCGTCCTGTACGCTCTTGTTTACCTTCTGTCTCTCTCTGGCGTCCCAGCCGCCGCACATAGAAAACGGATGGTACCATTTTCTGTGAACATGACATCCCTCCTTTTCTTTAAAAAGAATGAATACAGGATGTCTACCATGCTTGTAGCACAAAGCAAAGTTATTGACACAAAGTAAGTTATTAACATATCAAGAGATACTGCATACATTTAACATTAATTAAGCACACAAAGAATTTAAACAACTTAATCTTTTCCACAAAGGATTTCAATGTTAAAAATACATATGCAATGTTAAACAAACATGAAAGAAACTGTAATACAAAGTTACAAAATATTGAATGAGATATCTGCATTATTCAAACAATATTAAATTTAGTTTAGCACAATAAGTAAATACTTTTCATTACATAGGAACACAATTAATCATCAAATCGTGTAGGGCGTTTAACATGACGTTTAGGACGAGAGTCCTTAAATGCAATAACATCCCTTGATGAATTGTTTGTCGGGTTATAACTATTTTTTTCTTTTTCTTTTGCACGACTTTGCACTTCATCATTTTCTACACTAGTTGGAATCACTTTGAAATAAGCCATATTACGTGTTATACTATGATCTCTATTACTAGCTGTTACCATAGTTCCTTTTACACTAATCACTTTATATGGTTTTGTATCATACGGCATATCTAACTTTCCCTCTTTTTTTCTTTTTAACGAGAACAGTGTCTCCAACCTTTATGAACTGTTCCTTTGCACGTTGATCATGAGCAATTTTCATTTTGCCCTTGGCTAGTGCATCCTTCTGAGCGAGACGTTTATCCGTTACCTCGGCTGGCATGACGGGTAGTGCGATTCTCATAGGACGTCCAAATAAAAGTTCACCAGGTGACTTGCCCAGTGTTCCATGCGGTGTTGCACGGTAGTTCCTGAGAAAAGCATACATAGCTTGTTTCCAGGATCGTCCTTCGGCATGAGCACAGCGTACCGCTTTCATGAGAGGTTGCATGAATCTCTCAACTTCTCCATTTGCTTGAGGATGTAGTGGCATCACACGGCGGTGTTTGAATCCAATATGCTCAGCAAAGTTGACAAAGTCTTGTCCATTGAATGGCGGTCCATTGTCCGTCTTGACAACTTCAGGAATGCCAAAGTTTGAAAAGATCTTGTCGAGTTTCGGGATGACAGCCTTTGCAGATGTGGAAGTGATGATTTCTACTTCTGGATAAAGTGAGTGATCATCAATGACTACCATCAAGTACTCTCCAGTTGGTAGTGGTCCGCAGAAGTCCATTGATACTTCCGTCCATGGTGCAACAGGTAGTGGTGAAGGTTGTAGAGGTGTTGGTCTTGAAGTATCCACTGCAGCTTGGCAAGGGACACAGGCATCATGCATATCCTTTGCTTGACGATCAATGCCAGGAAACCACACCTTTTCTCGTAGCAGCTGTTTGGTCCTAACAAGACCTTGGTGTCCTTGATGTGCAAGCTTCAGAGCACGTTGCTGGAGAACAGCTGGAATCACGATACGAGTACCTCGCAGCACAGTGTCGCGTTGTTGCGTAACACTTAATTCTGTCTGGATGCGTTCAAGTGCTTTGAATGCATCTTGGTCAACTCCTGAGGGTGGGATGCGTGGAAACTTTTTCTTAGTCAATGCATCCACTGTTGCTTGCAGAGTTGGGTCCCCTAGGGTTGCAGTACGGATTTCATCAAGAGTAAGAGCCTTAGGGACTGCATCACAGGTTACAGAGTGTACATATTCCTCGGCAACTTGCTGATGCTTGGTGATGGTGAAACTGTTGGCAGGATGTCGACTGATGTAATCAGCGGGATTGCCTGCACCCGGCTTGTATTTCACCGTAAAGTTGTATGGTTGCAGACGAAGAGCCCATCTCTCAATGCGAGCTGGTGGTTTGGACTTTGGATTATTGAAGATGGTCTCCAACGGTTTGTGGTCAGTGACTATCGTGGTGAAGGGTGCACCAAGCAGATACACATTGAAGTGTTCACAGCCCCATACAAGAGCAAGAGCTTCCTTCTCTGTCTGACTGTATCGTTGCTCAACATCTGTGAGAGAACGGCTGGCGTAGGCAATTACTACTCTGGAATCTGGTTGACCAGGTTTGTGTTGGGCTAACACAGCACCTAAACCAACAGGACTAGCATCCACCGTTAATTCAGTGTCCATTGATGGATCAAAGTATGCAGCAGTCGCATTCTCTACTAGTGCATCTTTCACAGCATCAAATGCATTTTGCTCGATATCGCTCCAGTACCATGATGCATTTTTCTTCAGGAGCTCACGTAGAGGCTTTGTAATGGTAGCAAAATCTGGAATGAAGCGAGAACAGTAGTTTGCCATTCCCAGAAAACTATGTACTTCAGTGGACGTTGAAGGAGGTGCAGCATTCTTGATATCTGCAACTTTCTTAGGATCTGGAGACAGACCTTTGTCACTAAGTACATGTCCAAAGAATTCAATTTTATGTTGATTGAACTCACACTTTGCTCGGCTTAGCGTCAAATTCTTTTCTCGTAAGCGTTGCAATGTTGCACGAAGAGCTTTGTCGTGTTCAGCTTGGGTACGGCCATAAACAATGATGTCATCAGACATGTTGTCAGCATTAGGTATATCTTGCAATACCTGGCTGATGATGTGCTGGAATACCTCGGCATCACTGTTAATACCAAAACTCAGGCGCTTGTACCTATACAGACCTCGATGTGTCGTAAACGTTGTGATGAAGCGACTCTCATCATCAAGTTCAAGCTGATGATAGCCCTTGTTTAAATCTAACTTGCTGAATACAGTTGCACCATTCAAGCGGTAGATCATATCATCTACATTGGGTGTAGGATGGCGTTCACGCATTATTGCCTTGTTGGGAACACGCATGTCCACACAAATGCGTATCTCATCTGGATTCTTCGGCTTTGGTGGAGTGACAATTGGGCTTACCCATGGTGTTGGGCCTGTTACTGGTTCAATGATATCTAGTTCTATCAGCCTATCCAGTTCAGCATCGACTTTCTTGCGAGTATGAAATGGTTGTCGGCGATGTGGTTGGGCAACTGGAATTACATCTGGGTTGATATGCAGATGTACTTTGCTATCAGTATAACAACCTATGGATTTAAATCGATCAGAAAATTCAGCAACAATACCATCAACATTGTTTGCAGATTCCACTGCTACAGCATTAGAAAGCTGAAGTAGCCCCAATTTGGTTGAAGTCTTGTAACTGAGTAAAGACTCCTTTGCATTCCTAACAACATGGAATGTAGTAATGAGCATTGCATTCTTTGACTTAATCTCTGCAGTGAAAGTTCCAATCACTGGCAAGGCTAACTTCGAAGCATAGGCAGTGGCTTTGCCATTATAGTTTTCAAGCTTTGGGAACTGTTTTTTAAATTTTTCATAGTGGCACTCAGCAATGGTATCAATGTTTGATCCAGTGTCAATGAGAACTTTGAGACAAATACCAGCAATGTATACACATGTCTCTGGGTTGTTTGGAAGATCATTCCATTCTGTGATTGCTTGTACTCCATAAGTATAATCACATTCACTGTCATCTGAGACTGGTTGTAATGAAATGTTGTCTTGTACATTGTTAACATTCTTGATTTGAGGTGCAATATTGTGTTTACCACCTCGACCCCTATGACCTGATCCTCGTACAGTGCTTTTATTCATTGACTGTGGTTTCTTTAGTGCTGAACGACACATAGCACCAAAATGACCTAGTTTTCCACACTCATAGCACTTCTTACCTTGAGCAGGACAAACATTATCTTGGTGTGGGTAGACTCCTCCACAATTGTAACATTTATTGTTGACACCCTCTGATGTGGGTCGTTGTGACTGCTTGAGCCTTGTTCCTTGACCCCAGTTGTGACGTGGTTCTCGGCTAAATTTACTGTTAGGTTTGCCATGATATCTTCTTTGATCACGGTGTCCTCCCTGAACCTTACGTACCTCATCACTGTTAGTAACAGTGGCAGAACCGTTATTAGCACTGCACTCCATGACACGAGCATCACGTGCAGCATCTTCCATTCGACGAGCCATATCCAGTATCTTGGTAAGAGAACTTTCATCATCAACAAGTTCTAGAGCTCTTCGACGGAGACGTGTAGATGTGCATGTTTCAATTATTTGCTGTTTGATTTCTTTGTCAACATCAGCAAACTCACAATGGGCTGCTAAACCCTGCAGACGTGTGTGGTATTGATCCACAGTTTCATTGGAGAGTTGTTTTGCTCTCCTGAAATGCATAATTTCCATAGCAGTATTTTGCCTTGGTTTGAAATGCTCTGTTAGTTTGGCTTTGGCAGTGTCATAATCTTTGGCACCACCAGTGTCTTTCAGTGTGTCAAAGATGTCACAAACTCTATCACCTGCATAATGAAGTAGAAAGGCACGCTTTCTTTCAGCACTTTTGATGTCAGAAACTATCAACAAATTTTCAAACCTTTTAAGCCATTTGACCCACCTCTGTGACAGGTTTGTCTGGTCACAGTCAGGATCAAATGCAGGAAACTGAGGTATATTTGCCATTTTTACTGAATAAATGTAACTTATCACTTAAATGTTCCTCAGAATATTAAACACTTACTGCACTGTATATGTTAGTCAAGAATTCACTGTAATTACTTTAATTTTGCAAAGCACACAAGCATTTTAATGCAAAAGTTCACAACAGTGCACAATATAGCAGCAACTGACTTCTTACCTAGCCCTTGTGTACATGTGTTGTTCCTACTCACAGCAGCACAGCAGTTGGCACAGCAGTTGGTACAGCAGTAGTTGGTACAGCAGTAGTTGGTACAGCAGTAGTTGGTACAGCAGTTGGTACAGCAGTCGGTACAGCAGTCAGTTCAATGTGATGAATTTTGTAGCACGAAGCGTCGTTTCGTAACCAAAACATCAGGTTTTGTACACATCAAAGCGTCGTTTCGTACACAACGTCGGCAGATTCTTCAGTACAGTTTCTTCAGCACAGCTTGGGTAGCACACAGCTTGGGTAGCACACAGCTTGGGTAGCACACAGCATCGGTTAGCACACAGCATCGTTTAGCACACAGCATTGGTTAGCACACAGCATCGGTTAGCATACAGCATCGGGTATGGCGCTCACAGCTTCTCTTCCTCCTCCAGGCAGCATGCTTCTCCCTTGTGTTTGAAACTGAACAAATACCTGCGTTCACAGTTCATCCTCGTCGCCAATGTGGTGTTTGTGTGTTACTGAGGAAGTCTTGGTTGTAGGGTTGATGTAAAGTCATGACTTGGTTACTGACTTTAATACTTAATATGATTACATGACTAGTAGCTACCAAGCTTGGCGGGCGTCCTGTACGCTCTTGTTTACCTTCTGTCTCTCTCTCTGGCGTCCCAGCCGCCGCACATAGAAAACGGATGGTACCATTTTCTGTGAACATGACAAACGGGTTGGCACCTCAGGGGTCAGGCGGCATGTGCACCTCAGGGGTCAGGCGGCATCTGCACCTCAGGGGTCAGGCGGCATGTGCACCTCAGGGGTCAGGTGGCATGTGCACCTCAGGGGTCAGGCGGCATGTGCACCTCAGGGGTCAGACGGCATGTGCACCTCAGGGGTCAGGTGGCATGTGAGTAGTAGGGAGGAAGACGCACAGAGGAATTTTGTTTTCTGGGAGAAAATTCCCCTGTGAGTCTTCGGGGTTTCAGGTGAATTTGGAAATTCCCCTGTGAGGTGTAAGCCACACAGGTGAATTTTTGTTTTCGGGGAAATTCGTGTCTGGGAGTGAGGGTTTTCAGGTAAATTTTGTGTCACAGATTTTAGAAGTATGGAATTCTTATGAGAAAAATAATTTCCGAGACTTAGAAGTTTGTTAAGGCCTTATGGGAGAAATTCAAATAACGTGTGTAGCGCTTTAGGGTTTCCAGGAGAACTCTACGGACATATTTTACATGTTTTCAACTTACAAAAATCGTCTATGTAAGCCTTAGTTTTCAGGTAAATTTAGAAAATCACCTGTGTAAGTCAGGGTTTTCAGGTCTCGTACCTCACACCCCCTCCCTCCCCCCTTACCTCGCAATCTCTCACGTCACCTTTATTTACCTTACGCCCGGTCAGCCAGACACTTCGTGTAGATCGCCTCTTATCATATCTTATCTTTTCTTCTCCATAATATCTGGACCGTCCCTCCTCTCTCTCTCTCTCTCTCCTTTCATTCAGTTCAGCTATTTTCCAACATCGTATGTTTGCTCCTTTTCATTAAGCAAGTCAGTTTTACACAAATAAATCGTGTTAGTAAGCATGTTCTAGCTCACGTTCCCCCGCCTTAGTCCCCTGTCGTATAATGAATACTATCATTCCAATCCCTCTAAAATTTAAAAATAATCATATTTCAAACGTAGTTCAATACAGTAATTTAGTTACCAAGCTCCAGCGCTTGTCCTCCGCCTTAGCTCTCTCTCGTATCTTCGTTAATACCTATTCAAATTCCCCGAAATTTCTACCCGCTGTATTTCAGACATAGTTTAGTAAATGCAAACAATTATCAAACTCTAGCTCTTGTCCCCAGCTTAGTTCATTTGCACAAGATCATTAGTAACAGTCCAAATTCCCTGAGATTTTTACCCTCTGTATTTCAGACACCGTAAATAAGATCAAAACAGTTATCGAGCTCCAGCTCTCGTCCCCCACCTTAGTTCATTTGTACAAGATCGTTAGTAACAGATCAATTCCCCCGAAATTTTTACCCTCTGTATTTCAGACACCGTAAATAAGATCAAAACAGTTATCGAGCTCCAGCTCTCATCCCCGCCTTAGTTCTCTTTCGTATCTTTTTAAATAACCAATCAATTTCCCTGAAATTTTTACCCTCTGTATTTCAGGCACCGTAAATAAGATCAAAATAGTTATCGAGCTCCAGCTCTCGTCCTCCACCTTAGTTCATTTGTACAAGATCGTTAGTAACAGATCAATTTTCCCCGAAATTTAAAGCAGACATACTTCAAAGTTAGTAAATAAGATCAAGTCAGTTACTGAGCTCCAGCTCTCGTCCCCACCTTAGTTCTCTTTCGTATCTTTGTAAATAACCCATCAATTTCCCTGAAATTTTTACCCTCTGTATTTCAGACATAGTAAATATGAAGTAAACAATTATAAAACTCTAGCTCTTGTCCTCTGTCCAAGCTCACTTTTGTAAATTCATTACTCTCAGTCCAAATCCCCCTGAGATTTAAACACCCAACTACATTTTCAGACATAGTAAATAAAAACCAGTTCAGTTATCAAGTTTCAACTCTTGTGCTCCAGCTTAGTTCATTTTGTACAAGTTCTTTATTTTCCAACTAAATCACCCTAAGATTTAAGATCACCTTATTTTCTAACGTAGTAAAATTAATCTGGACATTAGCCAAGCTCCATTTCCTCGGCCTTAGATCATCAGACATAAATATATTCTATCAAGTCCGTCTCCAGCTTAACTCTTATCCGAGTACACACATAACCCCAACCTGTGTAATTATCTTTCACCCCCTCCCACCTTCCTCCATCTCATCTCATCTCACCTTACCCTTTCCCTCCCTTACCCTTCTCATCCCCAATATATCCAAACCTTCAATAATCATACTGTATTTGCATATTTTCTCTATATTCACTGTGCTCTTCGTATTCTCATCCGTGTTCACTCCATGTTCTTCAAATGTTCACAGTCCCATTCAGTTCATATTTTCACAAGTATCTCCATTTTTTCTGTAATCTTTCTCTTAGTCTCATTATGTTCTCTACAAATTCTAGTCATATTTTCTATGTTTTCATGTTCATCACATGTTCTCTTTACAACTTTTATACTCAATATTCATGCTAACTTCCATATTTTGTGTTCTTTGTCAATATTCATGTTCCTCTACAAGTTCATGTTCCTCACAAGATCACTTCGTTTTTCACCTTCACTTACATGTTTTCTACATTCTTTGTCATATTCTCCATGTTCTTCACAAGTCCATTGTTCATTCTTTGTATTCCCTATTCTCCTTATCATGTTTTCATGTTCTCTGTAAGTTCATATTCCCAGCATGTTCACTGTATTCATCAACTTTTCTTACATGTGTTCTTTGCCATGTTCCCCATATGTTCTCTGGGTTTTCCCCTTACATGTTATTTAACGTTCCTTAACTAAAAAATCTTTCACCAACCAACTAAAAAACATAGTCACTTTCGTCATTTCTCAACTAAACTTATTATCCAGTCAACTAAAAATAGTCAGAAATAGCCTCGTTCAACACTGTTCTTAACTAAAACAACCTTTCTCTTAGCTAAAAATTGTCAAAGGAAACTTCTTTCAGCACTTTCTTAACAGCCGCTATGTTTCATCAAGTAAGAAAAAATTGTCAAAGGAAACTTTCCAAAACTGTTCATAACTAGCTTTTATCCATCGTCAATCAACTAAAAATAATAACTTTCATCATTTCTTAACTAAACTTATTCCCCAGTCATCAGAAAATAACCGTGTTCTTCATGTTTCATAGTCATTTCATAACTAAAATTATCCATCAATCAACAGAAAAAGCCATGTTCATCATGTTTTGTCTTTTTGCTTAACTAAAATTATGTTTTGTCAAGTAAGAAAAAATAACCAAAGATATCTTTCATCGCTGTTCTTAACTGACATTATACTTTGGGGAGCACAAAAATAGTCTCCCTCGTCATGTTTTGTCTTTTTCCTTAACTAAAGTATTCATCAGTCAACTAAAAAATAGTTACTTCATCATGTTTCCTTGTCATTTCTTACATGAAATATCACTTCTCTCATTTAAAATAGTCAGGTGTAGCCTCTTTCCAACACTGTTCTTAACTAAAGTAACCTTTCACTTCGCTAGAATAGTCATATTCATCGTTGTTCCTAACTAAAATTATATGTCGTTAAGTAAGAAATATAGTCAAAGACACTCTTCGAGACATCAAGGACTTACTCAAAGTCATCAAAGTTGCACTCAAAGACATCCTTTGAGACATCAAAGACATCCTTTAAGACTTCAATGGGACTCTTCGAGATATCAAAAGACACTCTCAAACACTCAAAAATTTACTTGCATCCTCAAAGTTATTCTCAGAGGCATAAAAGTCATTCTCAGAGCTATCAAAATTATTCTCGATGTCATCAAAAAGTATTTTCTCGTTCATCAAAGTTAATCTCAGAGTTAACAAAGGTAATCTCTAACTCACTCTCGTACATCAAAGTTGATCTCAGAGTTAACAAAGGTAATCTCAGAGTTATCCAAAGATATTCTTATGTCCACAAAAGTTATTCTGAGCTATCAAAGTTAATCTCAAACATCTCCGTTCATAAAAGTTATTCTCTAAGAGCTATCAAAAGTTATTCTCAGTCATCAAAGTTATTCCAAGAGACGTCAAAGTTAATCCAAGACATCATCTTTCATCAAAGATATTCTCTCTAAGCCATCAATGTTCTTCTCTAAGACATAAAAGTTATTCTCTATGTCATCAAAAAGTTATTCTCTGAGCTAACAAAATACTACTCATGTTCTCAAAGACGTTCTCCAATTCATCAAAGTTGTTTCAAAGACATCAAAGTTAATCTCAGAGTTATCCAAAGACATTCTCAAAGTCATCTAAAGTTATTCTCTAAGACATCAAAGTTATTCTAAGAGTTATCAAAAGTTATTCTCAGTCATGATATGTTATTCTCTAACTCACTTCCATTCATCAAAGACATTCTCTAAGCCCTCAAAGTTATTCTCTAAGACAACAAAGTCATTCCCAGAGTCATCAAAAAGTTATTCTTCGAAACATAAAATTTGCTCTGTAAGATATCTTCGTTCATCAAACTTATTCTTAGATAAACTTAGATATCTAAAGTTATTCTCAGAACAATCAAAAGTTATTCTAAGACAACAAAAGTTATTCTCAGAGCTACCCAAAGCTATTCTCAGAGTCACCTTCGTTCGTCAGAGAAACTTTCAAAACATCTTTGTTCATCAAACTTGTTTTCAAAGTCATCAAAAGTTAATCTAAGACATCTTCTTTCATCAAAGTTATTTTCAGAGACATCTAAAGTTATTCTCAGAGTCATCAAAGTGATCTCTAATTCACCTTCGTTCTCCCAAAGTTGTTCTCTAAGACACCTTCGTTCATCAAAGAAACTCTCCTTCTTCCATCATATTATTCTTTAAGACATCTTCAGTCATAAAATTTCTCTCCAAAATGTAACTAGTTCAGCTTTTCATACCAAACCTGCATTTCTGTTAAAACATATTTTCTTAGTTGCTTTACCCTAAAACTGTTCTCTGAACTACACTGTTCAAACCTACGTAACCTATCCTCTCCACCCAATGTTACTTAGTTAACGTAACGTTCCTAAACCTAACTTTACCTATCCTAACATAACTTACCTTACCTTACCTATCTTACCTAACTTTACCTATCTTACCTAACTTAACCTGCAAAACCTAACTTTACCTATGTTACCTTACCTTACCTATCTTACCTAACCTAACCTAACTTTACCTATCCTAACTTAACTTACCTAACTTATTCTGCTTAACCTAACTTACCTACATTACCTAACTTAACCTGCTTAACCTAACTTACATAATTTAACCTAACTTTATCTATCCTAACATAACTTACCTTACCTATCTTACCTAACTTTACCTATCTTACCTAACTTACCTACATTACCTAACTTAACCTGCTTAACCTAACTTACATAATTTAACCTAACTTTACCTATCCTAACATAACTTACCTTATCTTACCTATCTTACCTAACTTTACCTATCTTACCTACATTACCTAACTTAACTTAACCTGCTTAACCTAACTTACCTTACCTTACCTAACTTATATAACTTATCTTACCTATCCTAACATAACCTAACTTGCTTTACCTAACTTAATCTTACATTCCCAAACTGATGTATCCTAACTTATCTAGTCAAACCAGACATGATCTAACTTACATAAGTATTCCTTCTTGTCTTTTGTGTTTCGTCAATCATTGTCTCATATTCATTTACTCATTTCATTAGTTAATTTCTCAAATGGTCACTTATGCATTTCAAGTGCTATTTGTTTGAGATTGGATATTTAAGCATTTCAAAGAATTATAATTTCTCAAATGGTCACTTATGCATTTCAAGTGCTATTTGTTAGAGATTGGATATTTAAGCATTTCAAAGAATTTTTGTTATATATGGGCATTTACTCATGGGCATTTACTCATTTCAAGGGATAATTTCTCAAATGGACGTTTTTGCATTTCAAGTGATATTTGTTTAAGATTGGGTGTTTAACCATTTCAAAGGTTTTTGTTATATATGGGAACTTACTCGTTTCAAGGGCCAATTTCTCAAATGGTCATTTTTGCAGATCAAGGGTTACTTGTTAAAGTTCATCAAGTTGCTCATAAGTTGTATTTATTATGTTTGTTATCATTTATTCTTATTCCCCAACCCCTTAACCTAACCTCTTGTAATCGTAGTGTATTTGGTAGGTTCTATCATATGTTCTTATTCCCCAACCCTTTAACCTAACCTTTCAGATGTAGTTTGTTGAATATATTATCCTTTTCCTAACCTTTCAGATGTAGTTTTGTTTCTCCTTTTTGTATATTTTTACCCAAACCCACCATCCCACTTAACCTTCTTTCCTTCTTTTACATTGTTTTCACATATAAGTTCATTCTTTATCTTAGTAATAATAAAATTACAATAGTAAAGAATCAGATCTACTAAGACTTGAAATTGAGAAAAACAAGAGAGCAAGGGAGTGAGAGGGGGAGGAGGAGCATGGGAGCACTAAGACTTGAATTTGAGAAAAAGAAAAACTAAGTGAATGAGAGTAAGGGTGAGAGAATGGGGGCATTAAGACTTGAAATTGAGAAAAACAAGAGAACAAGGGAGTGAGAGGGGGAGGAAGAGCATGGGAGCACTAAGACTTGAATTTGAGAAAAAGAAAAACTAAGTGAATGAGAGTAAGGGTGAGAGAATGGGGGCATTAAGACTTGAATTTGAGAAAGAAGAGAGCATTTGAGCAAATGAGGGAGAGAGAGGGGGAGGAAGAGAGAGAATAAGGGAGAGAGATAGAAAAGGGGGGTTAGAAGGAGTAGGAGAATCAAAGTAAAAGAAGGAAAGAAGGTTAAGTGGGATGGTGGGTTTGGGTAAAAATATACAAAAAGGAGAAACAAAACTACATCTGAAAGGTTAGGAAAAGGATAATATATTCAACAAACTACATCTGAAAGGTTAGGTTAAAGGGTTGGGGAATAAGAACATATGATAGAACCTACCAAATACACTACGATTACAAGAGGTTAGGTTAAGGGGTTGGGGAATAAGAATAAATGATAACAAACATAATAAATACAACTTATGAGCAACTTGATGAACTTTAACAAATAACCCTTGATCTGCAAAAATGACCATTTGAGAAATTGGCCCTTGAAACGAGTAAGTTCCCATATATAACAAAAACCTTTGAAATGGTTAAACACCCAATCTTAAACAAATAACACTTGAAATGCAAAAACGTCCATTTGAGAAATTATCCCTTGAAATGAGTAAATGCCCATGAGTAAATGCCCATATATAACAAAAATTCTTTGAAATGCTTAAATATCCAATCTCTAACAAATAGCACTTGAAATGCATAAGTGACCATTTGAGAAATTATAATTCTTTGAAATGCTTAAATATCCAATCTCAAACAAATAGCACTTGAAATGCATAAGTGACCATTTGAGAAATTAACTAATGAAATGAGTAAATGAATATGAGACAATGATTGACGAAACACAAAAGACAAGAAGGAATACTTATGTAAGTTAGATCATGTCTGGTTTGACTAGATAAGTTAGGATACATCAGTTTGGGAATGTAAGATTAAGTTAGGTAAAGCAAGTTAGGTTACGTTAGGATAGGTAAGATAAGTTATATAAGTTAGGTAAGGTAAGGTAAGTTAGGTTAAGCAGGTTAAGTTAAGTTAGGTAATGTAGGTAAGTTAGGTAAGATAGGTAAAGTTAGGTAAGATAGGTAAGGTAAGGTAAGTTATGTTAGGATAGGTAAAGTTAGGTTAAATTATGTAAGTTAGGTTAAGCAGGTTAAGTTAGGTAATGTAGGTAAGTTAGGTAAGATAGGTAAAGTTAGGTAAGATAGGTAAGGTAAGTTATGTTAGGATAGATAAAGTTAGGTTAAATTATGTAAGTTAGGTTAAGCAGGTTAAGTTAGGTAATGTAGGTAAGTTAGGTTAAGCAGAATAAGTTAGGTAAGTTAAGTTAGGATAGGTAAAGTTAGGTTAGGTTAGGTAAGATAGGTAAGGTAAGGTAACATAGGTAAAGTTAGGTTTTGCAGGTTAAGTTAGGTAAGATAGGTAAAGTTAGGTAAGATAGGTAAGGTAAGGTAAGTTATGTTAGGATAGGTAAAGTTAGGTTTAGGAACGTTACGTTAACTAAGTAACATTGGGTGGAGAGGATAGGTTACGTAGGTTTGAACAGTGTAGTTCAGAGAACAGTTTTAGGGTAAAGCAACTAAGAAAATATGTTTTAACAGAAATGCAGGTTTGGTATGAAAAGCTGAACTAGTTACATTTTGGAGAGAAATTTTATGACTGAAGATGTCTTAAAGAATAATATGATGGAAGAAGGAGAGTTTCTTTGATGAACGAAGGTGTCTTAGAGAACAACTTTGGGAGAACGAAGGTGAATTAGAGATCACTTTGATGACTCTGAGAATAACTTTAGATGTCTCTGAAAATAACTTTGATGAAAGAAGATGTCTTAGATTAACTTTTGATGACTTTGAAAACAAGTTTGATGAACAAAGATGTTTTGAAAGTTTCTCTGACGAACGAAGGTGACTCTGAGAATAGCTTTGGGTAGCTCTGAGAATAACTTTTGTTGTCTTAGAATAACTTTTGATTGTTCTGAGAATAACTTTAGATATCTAAGTTTATCTAAGAATAAGTTTGATGAACGAAGATATCTTACAGAGCAAATTTTATGTTTCGAAGAATAACTTTTTGATGACTCTGGGAATGACTTTGTTGTCTTAGAGAATAACTTTGAGGGCTTAGAGAATGTCTTTGATGAATGGAAGTGAGTTAGAGAATAACATATCATGACTGAGAATAACTTTTGATAACTCTTAGAATAACTTTGATGTCTTAGAGAATAACTTTAGATGACTTTGAGAATGTCTTTGGATAACTCTGAGATTAACTTTGATGTCTTTGAAACAACTTTGATGAATTGGAGAACGTCTTTGAGAACATGAGTAGTATTTTGTTAGCTCAGAGAATAACTTTTTGATGACATAGAGAATAACTTTTATGTCTTAGAGAAGAACATTGATGGCTTAGAGAGAATATCTTTGATGAAAGATGATGTCTTGGATTAACTTTGACGTCTCTTGGAATAACTTTGATGACTGAGAATAACTTTTGATAGCTCTTAGAGAATAACTTTTATGAACGGAGATGTTTGAGATTAACTTTGATAGCTCAGAATAACTTTTGTGGACATAAGAATATCTTTGGATAACTCTGAGATTACCTTTGTTAACTCTGAGATCAACTTTGATGTACGAGAGTGAGTTAGAGATTACCTTTGTTAACTCTGAGATTAACTTTGATGAACGAGAAAATACTTTTTGATGACATCGAGAATAATTTTGATAGCTCTGAGAATGACTTTTATGCCTCTGAGAATAACTTTGAGGATGCAAGTAAATTTTTGAGTGTTTGAGAGTGTCTTTTGATATCTCGAAGAGTCCCATTGAAGTCTTAAAGGATGTCTTTGATGTCTCAAAGGATGTCTTTGAGTGCAACTTTGATGTCTTTGAGTAAGTCCTTGATGTCTCGAAGAGTGTCTTTGACTATATTTCTTACTTAACGACATATAATTTTAGTTAGGAACAACGATGAATATGACTATTCTAGCGAAGTGAAAGGTTACTTTAGTTAAGAACAGTGTTGGAAAGAGGCTACACCTGACTATTTTAAATGAGAGAAGTGATATTTCATGTAAGAAATGACAAGGAAACATGATGAAGTAACTATTTTTTAGTTGACTGATGAATACTTTAGTTAAGGAAAAAGACAAAACATGACGAGGGAGACTATTTTTGTGCTCCCCAAAGTATAATGTCAGTTAAGAACAGCGATGAAAGATATCTTTGGTTATTTTTTCTTACTTGACAAAACATAATTTTAGTTAAGCAAAAAGACAAAACATGATGAACATGGCTTTTTCTGTTGATTGATGGATAATTTTAGTTATGAAATGACAATGAAACATGAAGAACACGGTTATTTTCTGATGACTGGGGAATAAGTTTAGTTAAGAAATGATGAAAGTTATTATTTTTAGTTGATTGACGATGGATAAAAGCTAGTTATGAACAGTTTTGGAAAGTTTCCTTTGACAATTTTTTCTTACTTGATGAAACATAGCGGCTGTTAAGAAAGTGCTGAAAGAAGTTTCCTTTGACAATTTTTAGCTAAGAGAAAGGTTGTTTTAGTTAAGAACAGTGTTGAACGAGGCTATTTCTGACTATTTTTAGTTGACTGGATAATAAGTTTAGTTGAGAAATGACGAAAGTGACTATGTTTTTTAGTTGGTTGGTGAAAGATTTTTTAGTTAAGGAACGTTAAATAACATGTAAGGGGAAAACCCAGAGAACATATGGGGAACATGGCAAAGAACACATGTAAGAAAAGTTGATGAATACAGTGAACATGCTGGGAATATGAACTTACAGAGAACATGAAAACATGATAAGGAGAATAGGGAATACAAAGAATGAACAATGGACTTGTGAAGAACATGGAGAATATGACAAAGAATGTAGAAAACATGTAAGTGAAGGTGAAAAACGAAGTGATCTTGTGAGGAACATGAACTTGTAGAGGAACATGAATATTGACAAAGAACACAAAATATGGAAGTTAGCATGAATATTGAGTATAAAAGTTGTAAAGAGAACATGTGATGAACATGAAAACATAGAAAATATGACTAGAATTTGTAGAGAACATAATGAGACTAAGAGAAAGATTACAGAAAAAATGGAGATACTTGTGAAAATATGAACTGAATGGGACTGTGAACATTTGAAGAACATGGAGTGAACACGGATGAGAATACGAAGAGCACAGTGAATATAGAGAAAATATGCAAATACAGTATGATTATTGAAGGTTTGGATATATTGGGGATGAGAAGGGTAAGGGAGGGAAAGGGTAAGGTGAGATGAGATGAGATGGAGGAAGGTGGGAGGGGGTGAAAGATAATTACACAGGTTGGGGTTATGTGTGTACTCGGATAAGAGTTAAGCTGGAGACGGACTTGATAGAATATATTTATGTCTGATGATCTAAGGCCGAGGAAATGGAGCTTGGCTAATGTCCAGATTAATTTTACTACGTTAGAAAATAAGGTGATCTTAAATCTTAGGGTGATTTAGTTGGAAAATAAAGAACTTGTACAAAATGAACTAAGCTGGAGCACAAGAGTTGAAACTTGATAACTGAACTGGTTTTTATTTACTATGTCTGAAAATGTAGTTGGGTGTTTAAATCTCAGGGGGATTTGGACTGAGAGTAATGAATTTACAAAAGTGAGCTTGGACAGAGGACAAGAGCTAGAGTTTTATAATTGTTTACTTCATATTTACTATGTCTGAAATACAGAGGGTAAAAATTTCAGGGAAATTGATGGGTTATTTACAAAGATACGAAAGAGAACTAAGGTGGGGACGAGAGCTGGAGCTCAGTAACTGACTTGATCTTATTTACTAACTTTGAAGTATGTCTGCTTTAAATTTCGGGGAAAATTGATCTGTTACTAACGATCTTGTACAAATGAACTAAGGTGGAGGACGAGAGCTGGAGCTCGATAACTATTTTGATCTTATTTACGGTGCCTGAAATACAGAGGGTAAAAATTTCAGGGAAATTGATTGGTTATTTAAAAAGATACGAAAGAGAACTAAGGCGGGGATGAGAGCTGGAGCTCGATAACTGTTTTGATCTTATTTACGGTGTCTGAAATACAGAGGGTAAAAATTTCGGGGGAATTGATCTGTTACTAACGATCTTGTACAAATGAACTAAGGTGGGGGACGAGAGCTGGAGCTCGATAACTGTTTTGATCTTATTTACGGTGTCTGAAATACAGAGGGTAAAAATCTCAGGGAATTTGGACTGTTACTAACGATCTTGTGCAAATGAACTAAGCTGGGGACAAGAGCTAGAGTTTGATAATTGTTTGCATTTACTAAACTATGTCTGAAATACAGCGGGTAGAAATTTCGGGGAATTTGAATAGGTATTAACGAAGATACGAGAGAGAGCTAAGGCGGAGGACAAGCGCTGGAGCTTGGTAACTAAATTACTGTATTGAACTACGTTTGAAATATGATTATTTTTAAATTTTAGAGGGATTGGAATGATAGTATTCATTATACGACAGGGGACTAAGGCGGGGGAACGTGAGCTAGAACATGCTTACTAACACGATTTATTTGTGTAAAACTGACTTGCTTAATGAAAAGGAGCAAACATACGATGTTGGAAAATAGCTGAACTGAATGAAAGGAGAGAGAGAGAGAGAGAGGAGGGACGGTCCAGATATTATGGAGAAGAAAAGATAAGATATGATAAGAGGCGACCTACACGAAGCGTCTGGCTGACCGGGTGTAAGGTAAATAAAGGTGACGCGAGAGATTGCGAGGTAAGGGGGGAGGGAGGGGGTGTGAGGTACGAGACCTGAAAACCCTGACTTACACAGGTGATTTTCTAAATTTACCTGAAAACTAAGGCTTACATAGACGATTTTTGTAAGTTGAAAACATGTAAAATATGTCCGTAGAGTTCTCCTGGAAACCCTAAAGCGCTACACACGTTATTTGAATTTCTCCCATAAGGCCTTAACAAACTTCTAAGTCTCGGAAATTATTTTTCTCATAAGAATTCCATACTTCTAAAATCTGTGACACAAAATTTACCTGAAAACCCTCACTCCCAGACACGAATTTCCCCGAAAACAAAAATTCACCTGTGTGGCTTACACCTCACAGGGGAATTTCCAAATTCACCTGAAACCCCGAAGACTCACAGGGGAATTTTCTCCCAGAAAACAAAATTCCTCTGTGCGTCTTCCTCCCTACTACTCATGTGCACCTCAGGGGTCAGGCGGAATGTGCACCTCAGGGGTCAGGCGGCATGTGCACCTCAGGGGTCAGGCGGCATGTGCACCTCAGGGGTCAGGCGGCATGTGCACCTCAGGGGTCAGGTAGCATGTGCACCTCAGGGGTCAGGCGGCATTTGCACCTCAGGGGTCAGGCAGCATGTGCACCTCAGGGGTCATGCGACATGTGCACCTCAGGGGTCAGGCGGCATGTGCACCTCAGGGGTCATGCGACATGTGCACCTCAGGGGCCAGGCGGCATGTGCACCTCAGGGGTCAGGTGGCATGTGCACCTCAGGGGTCAGGCGGCATGTGCACCTCAGGGGTCAGGCGGCATGTGCACCTCAGGGGTCAGGCGGCATGTGCACCTCAGGGGTCAGGCGGCATGTGCACCTCAGGGGTCAGGTAGCATGTGCACCTCAGGGGTCAGGCGGCATTTGCACCTCAGGGGTCAGGCAGCATGTGCACCTCAGGGGTCATGCGACATGTGCACCTCAGGGGTCAGGCGGCATGTGCACCTCAGGGGTCAGGCGGCATGTGCACCTCAGGGGTCATGTGACATGTGCACCTCAGAGGTCAGGCGGCATGTGCACCTTAGGGGTCAGGTGGCATGTGCACCTCAGGGGTCAGACGGCATGTGCACCTCAGGGGTCAGGCGGCATGTGCACCTCAGGGGTCATGCGGCATGTGCACCTCAGGGGTCAGGCGGCATGTGCACCTCAGGGGTCAGGCGGCATGTGCACCTCAGGGGTCAGGCGGCATGTGCACCACAGGGGTCAGGCGGCATGTGCACATACTCATCATCGCAGCGTTTAACAAACAGGCCGGTGGGCAGTTACCAAACATCGCCGCTGGTAAAAGATGCTACAAAGTTAGCCATTTATATATTAATAACCTGTACTGATGACTTGTGTTGGTGGTCGTGGTTCGCGCTCATTCCCAACACTGACACAACAATGTGTTCTTTTCATGTACCAAACGCCTCGCTCTCCCCAATTTCGCTGTCTGTCCGGTATAAATTGGATTGTTAATTTCCATATTGTCCACCGTCACAACTGCGATTTCTGTGCTGCCGGCAATTTCCATCGAACAAAATTTTTTTGTTTTTATCGATTGTAACAGAGCGTTGTTGTTTTATTTGACAATATTATTAGTTTTAAAATGTTCTCGTTGGCTCCGTGTGTACTTTATGCTGGGATATTCCTCGGCTGTTGTCATGGGAGCATCACTACTGTCATGGGAGCATCACTGCTGTCATGGGAGCATCACTACTGTCATGGGAGCATCACTACTGTCATGGGAGCATCACTGTTGTCATGGGAGCATCACTACTGTCATGGGTGCATCACTGTTGTCATGGGAGCATCACTACTTTCATGGGAGCATCACTACTGTCATGGGAGCATCACTACTGTCATGGGAGCAACACTACTGTCATGGGAGCATCACTACTGTCATGGGAGCAACACTACTGTCATGGGAGCATCACTGTTGTCATGGGAGCATCACTGCTGTCATGGGAGCATCACTACTGTCATGGGAGCATCACTACTGTCATGGGAGCATCACTGCTGTCATGGGAGCATCACTACTGTCATGGGAGCATCACTGTTGTCATAGGAGCATCACTGCTGTCATGGGAGCATCACTACTGTCATGGGAGCATCACTACTGTCATGGGAGCATCACTGATGTCATGGGAGCATCACTACTGTCATGGGAGTATCGCTCCTGTCATGGGAGCATCATTATTGTCATGGGAGCATCACTGCTGTCATGGGAGCATCACTACTGTCATGGGAGCATCACTGTTGTCATGGGAGGATCACTACTGTCATGGGAGGATCACTACTGTCATGGGAGCATCACTGCTGTCATGGGAGCATCATTATTGTCATGGGAGCATCACTGCTGTCATGGGAGCATCACTGTTGTCATGGGAGCATCACTGTTGTCATGGGAGCATCACTGTTGTCATGGGAGCATCACTGATGTCATGGGAGCATCACTGATGTCATGGGAGCATCACTGTTGTCATGGGAGCATCACTACTGTCATGGGAGCATCATTCCTGTCATGGGAGCATCAATACTGTCATGGGAGCATAACTGTTGTCATGGGAGCATCACTGTTGTCATGGGAGCATCACTGTTGTCATGGGAGCATCACTGTATCATGGGAGCATCATTGTTGTCATGGGAGCATCACTGTTGTCATGGGAGCATCACTACTATCATGGGAGCATCACTGTTGTCATGGGAGCATCACTACAAATCATGGGAGCATCACTGTTGTCATGGGAGCATCACTGTTGTCATGGGAGCATCACTGATGTCATGGGAGCATCACTGATGTCATGGGAGCATCACTGTTGTCATGGGAGCATCACTACTGTCATGGGAGCATCATTACTGTCATGGGAGCATCACTGTTGTCATGGGAGCATCACTGTTGTCATGGGAGCATCACTACTGTCATGGGAGCATCATTACTGTCATGGGAGCATCACTGTTGTCATGGGAGCATCACTGATGTCATGGGAGCATCACTGTTGTCATGGGAGCATCACTAATGTCATGGGAGCATCAATACTGTCATGGGAGCATCACTGTTGTCATGGGAGCATCACTGTTGTCATGGGAGTATCACTACTATCATGGGAGCATCACTGTTGTCATGGGAGCATCACTACTATCATGGGAGCATCACTGTTTTCATGGGAGCATCACTGTTGTCATGGGAGCATCACTTCTGTCATGGGAGCACCACTGCTGTCATGGGAGCATCACTGTTGTCATGGGAGCATCACTGATGTCATGGGAGCATCACTGTTGTCATGGGAGCATCACTGCTGTCATGGGAGCATCAATACTGTCATGGGAGTATCAATTCTGTCATGGGAGCATCAGTACTGTCATGGGAGCATCACTGTTGTCATGGGAGCATCACTGATGTCATGGGAGCATCACTACTATCATGGGAGCATCACTGTTGTCATGGGATCATCAATATTGTCATGGGAGCATCACTGTTGTCATGGGAGCACCACTGTTGTCATGGGAGCATCACTGTTGTCATGGGAGCATCACTGCTGTCATGGGAGCATCACTGTTGTCATGGGAGCATCAGTACTGTCATGGGAGCATCATTACTGTCATGGGAGCATCATTACTGTCATGGGAGCATCACTACTGTCATGGGAGCAAGACTGTTGTCATGGGAACATCACTGATGTCATGGGAGCATCACTGTTGTCATGGGAGCATCACTGCTGTCATGGGAGCATCAATACTGTCATGGGAGTATCAATTCTGTCATGGGAGCATCAATACTGTCATGGGAGTATCAATTCTGTCATGGGAGCATCAATACTGTCATGGGAGCATCACTGCTGTCATGGGAGCATCACTGCTGTCATGAGAGTATCAATACTGTCATGGGAGCACCACTGTTGTCATGGGAGCTTCACTGTTGTCATGGGAGCACCACTGCTGTCATGAGAGCATCACTGTTGTCATGGGAGCATCAGTACTGTTGTGGGAGCATCATTACTGTCATAGGAGCATCATTACTGTCATGGGAGCATCATTACTGTCATGGGAGCACCACTGTTGTCATGGGAGCATCACTGATGTCATAGGAGCATCACTGTTGTCATGGGAGCATCACTGATGTCATGGGAGAATCAATACTGTCATGGGAGTATCAATTCTGTCATGGGAGCATCAATACTGTCATGGGAGCATCACTGCTGTCATGGGAGCATCACTGCTGTCATGGGAGTATCAATACTGTCATGGGAGCATCAATACTGTCATGGGAGCATCAATACTGTCATGGGAGCATCAATACTGCCATGGAAGCATCAATACTGCAATGGAAGCATCACTGCTGTCATTGGAGCATCAATACTGTCATGGGAGCATCAATACTGTCATGGGAGCATCAATACTGTCATGGGAGCATCAATACTCTCATGGGAGCATCAATACTGCCATGGAAGTATCACTGCTGTCATGGGAGCATCAATACTGTCATGGGAGCATCACTGCTGTCATGGGAGCATCACTACTGTCATGGGAGCATCACTACTGTCATGGGAGCATCACTGCTGTCATGGGAGCATCACTACTGTCATGGGAGCATCACTGCTGTCATGGGAGCATCATTATTGTCATGGGAGCATCACTGCTGTCATGGGAGCATCACTACTGTCATGGGAGCATCACTGTTGTCATGGGATGATCACTACTGTCATGGGAGGATCACTACTGTCATGGGAGCATCACTGCTGTCATGGGAGCATCATTATTGTCATGGGAGCATCACTGCTGTCATGGGAGCATCACTGTTGTCATGGGAGCATCACTGTTGTCATGGGAGCATCACTGTTGTCATGGGAGCATCACTGATGTCATGGGAGCATCACTGATGTCATGGGAGCATCACTGTTGTCATGGGAGCATCACTACTGTCATGGGAGCATCATTACTGTAATGGGAGCATCAATACTGTCATGGGAGCATCACTGTTGTCATGGGAGCATCACTGTTGTCATGAGAGCATCACTGTTGTCATGGGAGCATCACTGTATCATGGGAGCATCATTGTTGTCATGGGAGCATCACTGTTGTCATGGGAGCATCACTACTATCATGGGAGCATCACTGTTGTCATGGGAGCATCACTACAAATCATGGGAGCATCACTGTTGTCATGGGAGCATCACTGTTGTCATGGGAGCATCACCCCTGTCATGGGAGCATCACTGTTGTCATGGGAGCATCACTGATGTCATGGGAGCATCACTGATGTCATGGGAGCATCACTGTTGTCATGGGAGCATCACTACTGTCATGGGAGCATCATTACTGTCATGGGAGCATCACTGTTGTCATGGGAGCATCACTGTTGTCATGGGAGCATCACTACTGTCATGGGAGCATCATTACTGTCATGGGAGCATCACTATTGTCATGGGAGCATCACTGATGTCATGGGAGCATCACTGTTGTCATGGGAGCATCACTAATGTCATGGGAACATCAATACTGTCATGGGAGCATCACTGTTGTCATGGGAGCATCACTGTTGTCATGGGAGTATCACTACTATCATGGGAGCATCACTGTTTTCATGGGAGCATCACTACTATCATGGGAGCATCACTGTTGTCATGGGAGCATCACTGTTGTCATGGGAGCATCACTTCTGTCATGGGAGCACCACTGCTGTCATGGGAGCATCACTGTTGTCATGGGAGCATCACTGATGACATGGGAGCATCACTGTTGTCATGGGAGCATCACTGCTGTCATGGGAGCATCAATACTGTCATGGGAGTATCAATTCTGTCATGGGAGCATCAGTACTGTCATGGGAGCATCACTGTTGTCATGGGAGCATCAATATTGTCATGGGAGCATCACTGTTGTCATGGGAGCACCACTGTTGTCATGGGAGCATCACTGTTGTCATGGGAGCATCACTGATGTCATGGGAGCATCACTGTTGTCATGGGAGCATCAGTACTGTCATGGGAGCATCATTACTGTCATGGGAGCATCATTACTGTCATGGGAGCATCACTACTGTCATGGGAGCACCACTGTTGTCATGGGAGCATCACTGATGTCATGGGAGCATCACTGTTGTCATGGGAGCATCACTGCTGTCATGGGAGCATCAATACTGTCATGGGAGTATCAATTCTGTCATGGGAGCATCAATACTGTCATGGGAGTATCAATTCTGTCATGGGAGCATCAATACTGTCATGGGAGCATCACTGCTGTCATGGGAGCATCACTGCTGTCATGAGAGTATCAATACTGTCATGGGAGCACCACTGTTGTCATGGGAGCTTCACTGTTGTCATGGGAGCACCACTGCTGTCATGGGAGCATCATTGTTGTCATGGGAGCATCAATACTGTCATGGGAGTATCAATTCTGTCATGGGAGCATCAATACTGTCATGGGAGTATCAATTCTGTCATGGGAGCATCAATACTGTCATGGGAGCATCACTGCTGTCATGGGAGCATCACTGCTGTCATGAGAGTATCAATACTGTCATGGGAGCACCACTGTTGTCATGGGAGCTTCACTGTTGTCATGGGAGCACCACTGCTGTCATGGGAGCATCATTGTTGTCATGGGAGCATCAGTACTGTCATGGGAGCATCATTACTGTCATAGGAGCATCATTACTGTCATGGGAGCATCACTACTGTCATGGGAGCACCACTGTTGTCATGGGAGCATCACTGATGTCATAGGAGCATCACTGTTGTCATGGGAGCATCATTGCTGTCATGGGAGCATCAATACTGTCATGGGAGTATCAATTCTGTCATGGGAGCATCAATACTGTCATGGGAGCATCAATGCTGTCATGGGAGCATCACTGCTGTCATGGGAGTATCAATACTGTCATGGGAGCATCAATACTGTCATGGGAGCATCAATACTGTCATGGGAGCATCAATACTGTCATGGGAGCATCAATACTGCCATGAAAGCATCAATACTGCCATGGAAGCATCACTGCTGTCATTGGAACATCAATACTGTCATGGGAGCATCAATACTGTCATGGGAGCATCAATACTGTCATGGGAGCATCAATACTCTCATGGGAGCATCAATACTGCCATGGAAGCATCACTGCTGTCATGGGAGCATCAATACTCTCATGGGAGCATCAATACTGTCATGGGAGCATCAGTGCTGTCATGGGAGCATCACTGTTGACATGGGAGCATCACTGATGTCAAGGGAGCATCACTGATGTCATGGGAGCATCACTGTTGTCATGGGAGCATCACTACTCTCATGGGAGCATCATTACTGTCATGGGAGCATCAATACTGTCATGGGAGCATCACTGTTGTCATGGGAGCATCACTGTTGTCATGGGAGCATCACTGTTGTCATGGAGCATTCATGTTGTCATGGGAGCATCACTCCTGTCATGGGAGCACCACTGTTGTCATGGGAGCATCACTGTTGTCATGGGAGCATCTCTGTTGTCATGGGAGCATCACTGTTGTCATGGGAGCATTACTATTGTCATGGGAGCATCACTACTGTCATGGGAGCACCACAGTTGTCATGGGAGCATCACTGTTGTCATGGGAGCTTCACTGTTGTCATGGGAGCATCACTGTTGTCATGAGAGCATCACTGTTGTCATGGGAGCATCACTACTGTCATTGGAGCATCACTGTTGTCATGGGAGCATCACTGTTGTCATGGGAGCTTCACTGTTGTCATGGGAGCATCACTGTTGTCATGAGAGCATCACTGTTGTCATGGGAGCATCACTGTTGTCATGGGAGCATCACTACTGTCATGGGGAGCATCACTGTTGTCATGGGATCATCACTACTGTCATGGGAGCACCACTGTTGTCATGGGAGCATCACTGTTGTCATGGGAGCATCAGTGTTGTCATGGGAGCATCACTGTTGTCATGGGAGCATCACTGTTGTCATGGGAGCATCACTGTTGTCATGGGAGCATCACTACTGGCATGGGAGCATCGTTACTGTCATGAGAGTATCAATACTGTCATGGGAGTATCAATACTGTCATGGGAGCATCAATACTGTCATGGGAGCATCAATACTGTCATGGGAGCATCAATACTGCCATGGGAGCATCACTGTTGTCATGGGAGCATCACTGTTGTCATGGAGCATCACTGTTGTCATGGGAGCATCACTGCTGTCATGGGAGCATCAATACTGTCATGGGAGCATCAATACTGTCATGGGAGCATCAATACTGTCATGGGAGCATCAATACTCTTATGGGAGCATCAATACTGCCATGGAAGCATCACTGCTGTCATGGGAGCATCAATACTCTCATGGGAGCATCAATACTGTCATGGGAGCATCAGTGCTGTCATGGGAGCATCACTGTTGACATGGGAGCATCACTGATGTCATGGGAGCATCACTGATGTCATGGGAGCATCACTGTTGTCATGGGAGCATCACTACTGTCATGGGAGCATCATTACTGTCATGGGAGCATCAATACTGTCATGGGAGCATCACTACTATCATGGAGCATCACTGTTGTCATGGGAGCATCACTACTATCATGGGAGCATCAGTGTTGTCATGGGAGCATCACTGTTGTCATGGGAGCATCACTGTTGTCATGGAGCATCACTGTTGTCATGGGAGCATCACTCCTGTCATGGGAGCACCACTGTTGTCATGGGAGCATCACTGTTGTCATGGGAGCATCACTGTTGTCATGGGAGCATCACTGTTGTCATGGGAGCATTACTATTGTCATGGGAGCATCACTACTGTCATGGGAGCACCACTGTTGTCATGGGAGCATCACTGTTGTCATGGGAGTTTCACTGTTGTCATGGGAGCATCACTGTTGTCATGAGAGCATCACTGTTGTCATGGGAGCATCACTGTTGTCATGGGAGCATCACTGTTGTCATGTGAGCATCACTGTTGTCATGGGAGCATCACTGTTGTCATGGGAGCATCACTGTTGTCATGGGAGCATCACTGTTGTCATGGGATCATCACTGTTGTCATGGGAGGATCACTGTTGTCATGGGAGCATCACTACTGTCATTGGAGCATCACTGTTGTCATGGGAGCATCACTGTTGTCATGGGAACATCACTGTTGTCATGGGAGCATCACTACTGTCATGGGGAGCATCACTGTTGTCATGGGAGCATCACTACTGTCATGGGAGCACCACTGTTGTCATGGGAGCATCACTGTTGTCATGGGAGCATCACTGTTGTCATGGGAGCATCACTGTTGTCATGGGAGCATCACTGTTGTCATGGGAGCATCACTGTTGTCATGGGAGCATCACTACTGGCATGGGAGCATCGTTACTGTAATGGGAGTATCAATACTGTCATGGGAGTATCAATACTGTCATGGGAGCATCAGTACTGTCATGGGAGCATCAATACTGTCATGGGAGCATCAATACTGTCATGGGAGCACCACTGTTGTCATGGGAGCATCACTGTTGTCATGGGAGCATCACTGTTGTCATGGGAGCACCACTGCTGTCATGGGAGCATCACTGTTGTCATGGGAGCATCAGTACTGTCATGGGAGCATCATTACTGTCATGGGAGCATCATTACTGTCATGGGAGCATCATTACTGTCATGGGAGCATCATTACTGTCATGGGAGCATCACTACTGTCATGGGAGCACCACTGTTGTCATGGGAGCATCACTGTTGTCATGGGAGCATCACTGTTGAGATGGGAGCATCACTGTTGTCATGGGAGCATCACTGTTGTCATGGGAGCATCACTGATGTCATGGGAGCATCACTGTTGTCATGGGAGCATCACTGATGTCATGGGAGCATCACTGTTGTCATGTGAGCATCACTGCTGTCATGGGAGCATCAATACTGTCATGGGAGCATCAATTATGTCATGGGAGCATCAATACTGTTGTGGGAGCATCACTGCTGTCATGGGAGCATCATTGCTGTCATGGGAGTATCAATACTGTCATGGGAGCATCAATACTGTCATGGGAGCATCAATACTGTCATGGGAGCATCAATACTGTCATGGGAGCATCAATACTGCCATGGAAGCATCAATACTGCCATGGAAGCATCACTGCTGTCATGGGAGCATCAATACTGTCATGGGAGCATCAATACTGTCATGGGAGCATCAATACTGTCATGGGAGCATCAATACTGCCATGGAAGCATCACTGCTGTCATGGGAGCATCAATACTCTCATGGGAGCATCAATACTGTCATGGGAGCATCACTGCTGTTGTTGTGACGCTGAACCCCGGTTCATTCCGAACACAGCGATTACACAATACATAACACCTTGCCTCAGCAACCGTTACTACCACCGTGTGCTCCTACACACACCAGACCCTTGAGGCGTACCACTAGGTTTGTACTGGAACACAATGAATGAACATATGGAAGGTATTTAAAGGCCGTCGGATTTTGTCATTTAATTACAAAGAATAGACTCTGACAAATAATACTATATTAATTAACATACTCTATTAGGTCAATACACTTCCAATACTCATAGACCACTTGACCTCCGCGATCACCACCCACACTCGTAACTTCCGCCTAAGTCCCTAATACGGAATGATTACTACAACGCTCCACACCCGGTTAGTCTTACATTCAATACTCACATACTGCAGACTTAACTTGGTCACTAAGATCACAACAGGCTCTCGCATAGCTGTCTGCTACACTTCGCTGCTGCCACAAACGGGGATCCAAAGGACTTGCTAGTTCAACCTCCACAATCAGACTGCCTCCAGCCAACAATGGCCTCAATCATTTCACCACGCCTCTTGAGGAAGGTATAATCCGATTAACCTTATCCCTAGAGCGGTAACCTTGTTCCTAGAAGCCTGACGAAGAATAATTCCTCTTTCCAGGAATTATTAATTTGGCTAAACAGCTTCGGTCTTAATCCACTGACCTTTCTTAGATATGTGATCCATAGTCTGTCTACTTACATGTACTTTCAATCATCATTCGTTAAGTGTTGTAGTAATGATCCTCTAGCTAATAATTCCTACTAACTTGTGGATTACAACACCACTCCCCTCCTTAAACACGCATATGTCCCCATATGCATCATTGCAATGGTTCCATTAGTGCAAGGACCTGGAGGATGCACCCACCATATGTGTACAACTAAAAAATCATCCAATAAGTTCATGATACACACAATGAAATAAATTAAAATTTTCCCCGACATGACTCACAACACTTCTCCAACATATACATTATATTCACATCATAGCACAGGTAAAATAGTCTGTAATAATTTTTCCCATCTCCAACAATGCACATATACCTAAACTGCTGACATATAATTACATACAAACATAACCATAAAATTACATGGACCAGAATGCTGGCACTTAAACAGAAATGACACTAGTCATTAATATATACACAACACACATATATCTAAGGTTCTTCATCCTTAGTAATTATAATTTAACATCTTGCCCTGTACTGTTGACATAAGGGCTTACAATGATCACACAATGTTTCACTGGCCTCCTCCACAATTTGCAGCATCACTTCTCTTGTCTTCGTGTCCCATGGTTGCTAGGTCATAGATCCTCCATGACCCAGACAAAACCCAGGCTGTCCAGCCTGGTGAATGTTGTCAATGTCCCATCGTTGCTCTGAGCTAACGTGATCCTGGCCTCCAGAGCAACGGAGATTCCTACCCCAGGGTCATGTTCCCTCGGGTCTGTGCTGACGTCTCGTTCCAGGGCACCAATCCCAGAACGCTGTAGATACCTCACAGCTCTCTGGTCTAGGCCCATCCGCCCAGAGTGTGTCCACCTGTATTCACACCTTCCCGACCGCTGTACCTGCAAAATATTCCCTCGGAGCCCCCTGGCTCGATCCCATTATTACATAACCCCCTCGGCTCCTTACTCTCTCCCCGTATATAGCCTGAGCGCAGCTGCAAAACCATTGCAGCTGGCCCTTATCCCTGCTTTGATGTCAGGGGGCGAATTTCGCCTATAACGTCACGTTGGCTTCACTTCCACCCCCCTTTTTTTTCTAGAATAACTGAGTGTAGCCTCATAGCTTCCCTTCTACTCTACCTGAAGCTCTGTGACATGATCCCGGGGGACCTTCTCAAGCCTAACACTCAGTAATGGTGCCGATGAGGTACTATACAGTATATACATACACATACATTATCACAATAAATACCTCATTAAAATAATTTCACACTTATGTCACTAAAACATCATACTGCCACTGGCTCGCCTCTAGCGAGTTTCCTGTAACAACTTAATAAGAAATTAGTATATCTACTTCGCTCGTCCACTGCAACTACCAACACCTGAAATTTTGAAATTCTACATTATAATCTTATCCATAAGACTTACCCACTCCGACACACCATCACCTCTGGTCAACCCAACCACTGATGACCTCATTATAACACCACACTCCATACCAGGCGTCCAAACGCCACAACACTACACCACCCACTACACATGCTACTCTACACCACACTCTACCTGCACCCACAAAAAAATCTCCATGGCCCTCTCCAGGGTACAGTAGACGGCGAACCCCAGACGTCAAATTACGCGTCGCTCGCTATGCCAAGGCGTCCATAATTCACTGCGCCTATTTTCTGTATCTACACCTGACAACGCCGGAACTCGCACAGTACTTTAGGTAATATTTCATTATCCTTAAAATATTCGATTTACACGTTATATGAAATTTAATTAACTTTAAATTACGTAGTTTACACGATTAATTTCACCTTAGCAACGGTTTCTCACTATTTCCGCCTTACCAACGATATAAAACAAGCTCCAAGGTGCGGCTCGCTTGGCCCACCCATCGCTTGGCCCGCACATGGCCCACGTTCACCCGCGCTAGTTTACCTCGCAACACTGTATAATCCGCACTACGAACACTGCGCTTGTTTTGGATCGCGATGCTTCAGTGGTCCAGACTTGCCTCTTAGCCGTCTCTCGTTGCGGGAATCTGGAAAGAAAGAAATAAACCCCACATGTGCCCCACAATGGCCTAGTCCCTTTAATTAACTAACTCCTCTGGCCTGGTCTCACCTGACCCTTCTTTCCTCCGTCTAGTAACCACCATTCTCACCACAACCCGACGTCTACCATTTCCCGAACATTCCCTCACCAACTAAACCAGAACCACACTTCCTTCATCTCGCAAAGTGTTCCAAAACCTGTTTGCGCTGCCACCAAATATGTCGTCTACCAATTCCCTAACATTCCCTCACCAACCAAACCAGGAACACTATGAAGGGACACATGGAAGGTCTTAAAAGGCCGTCGTGTTTTGTCTTTAATTACAAAGAATAGACTCTGACAAATAATACTATATTAATTAACATACTCTATTAGGTCAATACACTTCCAATACTCATAGACCACTTGACCTCCGCGATCACCACCCACACTCGTAACTTCCGCCTAAGTCCCTAATACGGAATGATTACTACAACGCTCCACACCCGGTTAGTCTTACATTCAATACTCACATACTGCAGACTTAACTTGGTCACTAAGATCACAACAGGCTCTCGCATAGCTGTCTGCTACACTTCGCTGCTGCCACAAACGGGGATCCAAAGGACTTGCTAGTTCAACCTCCACAATCAGACTGCCTCCAGCCAACAATGGCCTCAATCATTTCACCACGCCTCTTGAGGAAGGTATAATCCGATTAACCTTATCCCTAGAGCGGTAACCTTGTTCCTAGAAGCCTGACGAAGAATAATTCCTCTTTCCAGGAATTATTAATTTGGCTAAACAGCTTCGGTCTTAATCCATTGACCTTTCTTAGATATGTGATCCATAGTCTGTCTACTTACATGTACTTTCAATCATCATTCGTTAAGTGTTGTAGTAATGATCCTCTAGCTAATAATTCCTACTAACTTGTGGATTACAACACTGTCATGGGAGCATCACTGTTGTCATGGGAGCATCACTACTGTCATGGGAGCATCACTGCTGTCATGGGAGCATCACTGTTGTCATGGGAGCATCACTACTGTCATGGGAGCATCACTACTGTCATGGGAGCATCAATACTGTCATGGGAGCATCACTGGTGTCATGGGAGCATCAATACTGTCATGGGAGCATCAATTCTGTCATGGGAGCATCACTGTTGTCATGGGATCATCACTGTTGTCATGGGAGCATCACTGTTGTCATGGGAGTATCACTGTTGTCATGGGAGCATCACTATTGTCATGGGAGCATCACTGTTGTCATGGAAGCATCACTGCTGTCATGGGAGCATCAATACTGTCATGGAAGCAGCACTGCTGTCATGGGAGCATCAATACTGTCATGGGATCATCAATACTGTCATGTGAGCATCAATACTTTCATGGGAGCATCAATACTGTCATGGGAGCATCAATACTGCCACGGAAACATCAATACTGCCATGGAAGCATCACTGCTGTCATGGGAGCATCAATACTCTCATGGGAGCATCAATACTGTCATGGGAGCATCAATTCTGTCATGGGAGCATCAGTACTGCCATGGTAGCATCACTGCTGTCATGGGAGCATCAATACTCTCATTGGAGCATTAATACAGCCATGGAAGCATCACTGCAGTCATGTGAGCATCAATACTGTCATGGAAGTATCACTGCTGTCATGGGATCATCACTCTTGTCATGGGAGCATCAATACTGTCATGGGAGCATCACTGTTGTCATGGGAGCATCAATACTCTCATGGGAGCATCAATTCTGTCATGGGAGCATCACTGTTGTCATGGGAGCATCACTGTTATCATGGGAGCATCACTGTTGTCATGGGAGCATAACTGTTGTCATGGGAGCATCACTATTGTCATGGGAGCATCAATACTGTCATGGGAGCATCACTGCTGTCATGGAAGCATCACTGCTGTCATGGGAGCATCAATACTGTCATGGAAGCATCACTGCTGTCATGGGAGCATCAATACTGTCATGGGAGCATCAATACTGTCACGGGAGCATCAATACTGCCATGGGAGCATCACTACTGTCATGGGAGCATCATTACTGTCATGGGAGCATCACTACTGTCATGGGAGCATCACTGTTGTCATAGGAGCACCACTGTTGTTATGGGAGCATCAATACTGTCATGAGAGCATCAATACTGTCATAAGAGCATCAATACTGCCATTGGAGCATCACTGCTGTCATGGGAGCATCAATACTGTCATGGGAGCATCAATACTGTCATGGGAGCATCAATACTGTCATGGGAGCATCAATACTCTCATGGGAGCATCAATACTGCCATGGAAGCATCACTGCTGTCATGGGAGCATCACTGTTGTCATGGGAGTTTCACTGTTGTCATGGGAGCATCACTGTTGTCATGAGAGCATCACTGTTGTCATGGGAGCATCACTGTTGTCATGGGAGCATCACTGTTGTCATGGGAGCATTACTATTGTCATGGGAGCATCACTACTGTCATGGGAGCACCACTGTTGTCATGGGAGCATCACTGTTGTCATGGGAGCATCACTCCTGTCATGGGAGCACCACTTTTGTCATGGGAGCATCACTGTTGTCATGGGAGCATCACTGTTGTCATGGGAGCATCACTGTTGTCATGGGAGCATTACTATTGTCATGGGAGCATCACTACTGTCATGGGAGCACCACTGTTGTCATGGGAGCATCAATGTTGTCATGGGAGTTTCACTGTTGTCATGGGAGCATCACTGTTGTCATGAGAGCATCACTGTTGTCATGGGAGCATCACTGTTGTCATGGGAGCATCACTGTTGTCATGTGAGCATCACTGTTGTCATGGGAGCATCACTGTTGTCATGGGAGCATCACTGTTGTCATGGGAGCATCACTGTTGTCATGGGATCATCACTGTTGTCATGGGAGGATCACTGTTGTCATGGGAGCATCACTACTGTCATTGGAGCATCACTGTTGTCATGGGAGCATCACTGTTGTCATGGGAACATCACTGTTGTCATGGGAGCATCACTACTGTCATGGGGAGCATCACTGTTGTCATGGGAGCATCACTACTGTCATGGGAGCACCACTGTTGTCATGGGAGCATCACTGTTGTCATGGGAGCATCACTGTTGTCATGGGAGCATCACTGTTGTCATGGGAGCATCACTGTTGTCATGGGAGCATCACTGTTGTCATGGGAGCATCACTACTGGCATGGGAGCATCGTTACTGTAATGGGAGTATCAATACTGTCATGGGAGTATCAATACTGTCATGGGAGCATCAGTACTGTCATGGGAGCATCAATACTGTCATGGGAGCATCAATACTGTCATGGGAGCACCACTGTTGTCATGGGAGCATCACTGTTGTCATGGGAGCATCACTGTTGTCATGGGAGCACCACTGCTGTCATGGGAGCATCACTGTTGTCATGGGAGCATCAGTACTGTCATGGGAGCATCATTACTGTCATGGGAGCATCATTACTGTCATGGGAGCATCATTACTGTCATGGGAGCATCACTACTGTCATGGGAGCACCACTGTTGTCATGGGAGCATCACTGTTGTCATGGGAGCATCACTGTTGAGATGGGAGCATCACTGTTGTCATGGGAGCATCACTGTTGTCATGGGAGCATCACTGATGTCATGGGAGCATCACTGTTGTCATGGGAGCATCACTGATGTCATGGGAGCATCACTGTTGTCATGTGAGCATCACTGCTGTCATGGGAGCATCAATACTGTCATGGGAGCATCAATTATGTCATGGGAGCATCAATACTGTTGTGGGAGCATCACTGCTGTCATGGGAGCATCATTGCTGTCATGGGAGTATCAATACTGTCATCGGAGCATCAATACTGTCATGGGAGCATCAATACTGTCATGGGAGCATCAATACTGTCATGGGAGCATCAATACTGCCATGGAAGCATCAATACTGCCATGGAAGCATCACTGCTGTCATGGGAGCATCAATACTGTCATGGGAGCATCAATACTGTCATGGGAGCATCAATACTGTCATGGGAGCATCAATACTGCCATGGAAGCATCACTGCTGTCATGGGAGCATCAATACTCTCATGGGAGCATCAATACTGTCATGGGAGCATCACTGCTGTTGTTGTGACGCTGAACCCCGGTTCATTCCGAACACAGCGATTACACAATACATAACACCTTGCCTCAGCAACCGTTACTACCACCGTGTGCTCCTACACACACCAGACCCTTGAGGCGTACCACTAGGTTTGTACTGGAACACAATGAATGAACATATGGAAGGTATTTAAAGGCCGTCGGATTTTGTCATTTAATTACAAAGAATAGACTCTGACAAATAATACTATATTAATTAACATACTCTATTAGGTCAATACACTTCCAATACTCATAGACCACTTGACCTCCGCGATCACCACCCACACTCGTAACTTCCGCCTAAGTCCCTAATACGGAATGATTACTACAACGCTCCACACCCGGTTAGTCTTACATTCAATACTCACATACTGCAGACTTAACTTGGTCACTAAGATCACAACAGGCTCTCGCATAGCTGTCTGCTACACTTCGCTGCTGCCACAAACGGGGATCCAAAGGACTTGCTAGTTCAACCTCCACAATCAGACTGCCTCCAGCCAACAATGGCCTCAATCATTTCACCACGCCTCTTGAGGAAGGTATAATCCGATTAACCTTATCCCTAGAGCGGTAACCTTGTTCCTAGAAGCCTGACGAAGAATAATTCCTCTTTCCAGGAATTATTAATTTGGCTAAACAGCTTCGGTCTTAATCCACTGACCTTTCTTAGATATGTGATCCATAGTCTGTCTACTTACATGTACTTTCAATCATCATTCGTTAAGTGTTGTAGTAATGATCCTCTAGCTAATAATTCCTACTAACTTGTGGATTACAACACCACTCCCCTCCTTAAACACGCATATGTCCCCATATGCATCATTGCAATGGTTCCATTAGTGCAAGGACCTGGAGGATGCACCCACCATATGTGTACAACTAAAAAATCATCCAATAAGTTCATGATACACACAATGAAATAAATTAAAATTTTCCCCGACATGACTCACAACACTTCTCCAACATATACATTATATTCACATCATAGCACAGGTAAAATAGTCTGTAATAATTTTTCCCATCTCCAACAATGCACATATACCTAAACTGCTGACATATAATTACATACAAACATAACCATAAAATTACATGGACCAGAATGCTGGCACTTAAACAGAAATGACACTAGTCATTAATATATACACAACACATATATATCTAAGGTTCTTCATCCTTAGTAATTATAATTTAACATCTTGCCCTGTACTGTTGACATAAGGGCTTACAATGATCACACAATGTTTCACTGGCCTCCTCCACAATTTGCAGCATCACTTCTCTTGTCTTCGTGTCCCATGGTTGCTAGGTCATAGATCCTCCATGACCCAGACAAAACCCAGGCTGTCCAGCCTGGTGAATGTTGTCAATGTCCCATCGTTGCTCTGAGCTAACGTGATCCTGGCCTCCAGAGCAACGGAGATTCCTACCCCAGGGTCATGTTCCCTCGGGTCTGTGCTGACGTCTCGTTCCAGGGCACCAATCCCAGAACGCTGTAGATACCTCACAGCTCTCTGGTCTAGGCCCATCCGCCCAGAGTGTGTCCACCTGTATTCACACCTTCCCGACCGCTGTACCTGCAAAATATTCCCTCGGAGCCCCCTGGCTCGATCCCATTATTACATAACCCCCTCGGCTCCTTACTCTCTCCCCGTATATAGCCTGAGCGCAGCTGCAAAACCATTGCAGCTGGCCCTTATCCCTGCTTTGATGTCAGGGGGCGAATTTCGCCTATAACGTCACGTTGGCTTCACTTCCACCCCCCTTTTTTTTCTAGAATAACTGAGTGTAGCCTCATAGCTTCCCTTCTACTCTACCTGAAGCTCTGTGACATGATCCCGGGGGACCTTCTCAAGCCTAACACTCAGTAATGGTGCCGATGAGGTACTATACAGTATATACATACACATACATTATCACAATAAATACCTCATTAAAATAATTTCACACTTATGTCACTAAAACATCATACTGCCACTGGCTCGCCTCTAGCGAGATTCCTGTAACAACTTAATAAGAAATTAGTATATCTACTTCGCTCGTCCACTGCAACTACCAACACCTGAAATTTTGAAATTCTACATTATAATCTTATCCATAAGACTTACCCACTCCGACACACCATCACCTCTGGTCAACCCAACCACTGATGACCTCATTATAACACCACACTCCATACCAGGCGTCCAAACGCCACAACACTACACCACCCACTACACATGCTACTCTACACCACACTCTACCTGCACCCACAAAAAAATCTCCATGGCCCTCTCCAGGGTACAGTAGACGGCGAACCCCAGACGTCAAATTACGCGTCGCTCGCTATGCCAAGGCGTCCATAATTCACTGCGCCTATTTTCTGTATCTACACCTGACAACGCCGGAACTCGCACAGTACTTTAGGTAATATTTCATTATCCTTAAAATATTCGATTTACACGTTATATGAAATTTAATTAACTTTAAATTACGTAGTTTACACGATTAATTTCACCTTAGCAACGGTTTCTCACTATTTCCGCCTTACCAACGATATAAAACAAGCTCCAAGGTGCGGCTCGCTTGGCCCACCCATCGCTTGGCCCGCACATGGCCCACGTTCACCCGCGCTAGTTTACCTCGCAACACTGTATAATCCGCACTACGAACACTGCGCTTGTTTTGGATCGCGATGCTTCAGTGGTCCAGACTTGCCTCTTAGCCGTCTCTCGTTGCGGGAATCTGGAAAGAAAGAAATAAACCCCACATGTGCCCCACAATGGCCTAGTCCCTTTAATTAACTAACTCCTCTGGCCTGGTCTCACCTGACCCTTCTTTCCTCCGTCTAGTAACCACCATTCTCACCACAACCCGACGTCTACCATTTCCCGAACATTCCCTCACCAACTAAACCAGAACCACACTTCCTTCATCTCGCAAAGTGTTCCAAAACCTGTTTGCGCTGCCACCAAATATGTCGTCTACCAATTCCCTAACATTCCCTCACCAACCAAACCAGGAACACTATGAAGGGACACATGGAAGGTCTTAAAAGGCCGTCGTGTTTTGTCTTTAATTACAAAGAATAGACTCTGACAAATAATACTATATTAATTAACATACTCTATTAGGTCAATACACTTCCAATACTCATAGACCACTTGACCTCCGCGATCACCACCCACACTCGTAACTTCCGCCTAAGTCCCTAATACGGAATGATTACTACAACGCTCCACACCCGGTTAGTCTTACATTCAATACTCACATACTGCAGACTTAACTTGGTCACTAAGATCACAACAGGCTCTCGCATAGCTGTCTGCTACACTTCGCTGCTGCCACAAACGGGGATCCAAAGGACTTGCTAGTTCAACCTCCACAATCAGACTGCCTCCAGCCAACAATGGCCTCAATCATTTCACCACGCCTCTTGAGGAAGGTATAATCCGATTAACCTTATCCCTAGAGCGGTAACCTTGTTCCTAGAAGCCTGACGAAGAATAATTCCTCTTTCCAGGAATTATTAATTTGGCTAAACAGCTTCGGTCTTAATCCATTGACCTTTCTTAGATATGTGATCCATAGTCTGTCTACTTACATGTACTTTCAATCATCATTCGTTAAGTGTTGTAGTAATGATCCTCTAGCTAATAATTCCTACTAACTTGTGGATTACAACACTGTCATGGGAGCATCACTGTTGTCATGGGAGCATCACTACTGTCATGGGAGCATCACTGCTGTCATGGGAGCATCACTGTTGTCATGGGAGCATCACTACTGTCATGGGAGCATCACTACTGTCATGGGAGCATCAATACTGTCATGGGAGCATCACTGGTGTCATGGGAGCATCAATACTGTCATGGGAGCATCAATTCTGTCATGGGAGCATCACTGTTGTCATGGGATCATCACTGTTGTCATGGGAGCATCACTGTTGTCATGGGAGTATCACTGTTGTCATGGGAGCATCACTATTGTCATGGGAGCATCACTGTTGTCATGGAAGCATCACTGCTGTCATGGGAGCATCAATACTGTCATGGAAGCAGCACTGCTGTCATGGGAGCATCAATACTGTCATGGGATCATCAATACTGTCATGTGAGCATCAATACTTTCATGGGAGCATCAATACTGTCGTGGGAGCATCAATACTGCCACGGAAGCATCAATACTGCCATGGAAGCATCACTGCTGTCATGGGAGCATCAATACTCTCATGGGAGCATCAATACTGTCATGGGAGCATCAATTCTGTCATGGGAGCATCAGTACTGCCATGGTAGCATCACTGCTGTCATGGGAGCATCAATACTCTCATTGGAGCATCAATACAGCCATGGAAGCATCACTGCAGTCATGTGAGCATCAATACTGTCATGGAAGTATCACTGCTGTCATGGGATCATCACTCTTGTCATGGGAGCATCAATACTGTCATGGGAGCATCACTGTTGTCATGGGAGCATCAATACTCTCATGGGAGCATCAATTCTGTCATGGGAGCATCACTGTTGTCATGGGAGCATCACTGTTATCATGGGAGCATCACTGTTGTCATGGGAGCATAACTGTTGTCATGGGAGCATCACTATTGTCATGGGAGCATCAATACTGTCATGGGAGCATCACTGCTGTCATGGAAGCATCACTGCTGTCATGGGAGCATCAATACTGTCATGGAAGCATCACTGCTGTCATGGGAGCATCAATACTGTCATGGGAGCATCAATACTGTCACGGGAGCATCAATACTGCCATGGGAGCATCACTACTGTCATGGGAGCATCATTACTGTCATGGGAGCATCACTACTGTCATGGGAGCATCACTGTTGTCATAGGAGCACCACTGTTGTTATGGGAGCATCAATACTGTCATGAGAGCATCAATACTGTCATAAGAGCATCAATACTGCCATTGGAGCATCACTGCTGTCATGGGAGCATCAATACTGTCATGGGAGCATCAATACTGTCATGGGAGCATCAATACTGTCATGGGAGCATCAATACTCTCATGGGAGCATCAATACTGCCATGGAAGCATCACTGCTGTCATGGGAGCATCAATACTCTCATGGGAGCATCAATACTGTCATGGGAGCATCAGTGCTGTCATGGGAGCATCACTGTTGACATGGGAGCATCACTGATGTCATGGGAGCATCACTGATGTCATGGGAGCATCACTGTTGTCATGGGAGCATCACTACTGTCATGGGAGCATCATTACTGTCATGGGAGCATCAATACTGTCATGGGAGCATCACTACTATCATAGAGCATCACTGTTGTCATGGGAGCATCACTACTATCATGGGAGCATCACTGTTGTCATGGGAGCATCACTGTTGTCATGGGAGCATCACTGTTGTCATGGAGCATCACTGTTGTCATGGGAGCATCACTCCTGTCATGGGAGCACCACTGTTGTCATGGGAGCATCACTGTTGTCATGGGAGCATCTCTGTTGTCATGGGAGCATCACTGTTGTCATGCGAGCATTACTATTGTCATGGGAGCATCACTACTGTCATGGGAGCACCACTGTTGTCATGGGAGCATCACTGTTGTCATGGGAGCTTCACTGTTGTCATGGGAGCATCACTGTTGTCATGAGAGCATCACTGTTGTCATGGGAGCATCACTGTTGTCATGGGAGCAACACTGTTGTCATGTGAGCATCACTGTTGTCATGGGAGCATCACTGTTGTCATGGGAGCATCACTGTTGTCATAGGAGCATCACTGTTGTCATGGGATCATCACTGTTGTCATGGGAGGATCACTGTTGTCATGGGAGCATCACTACTGTCATTGGAGCATCACTGTTGTCATGGGAGCATCACTGTTGTCATGGGAGCATCACTGTTGTCATGGGAGCATCACTACTGTCATGGGGAGCATCACTGTTGTCATGGGAGCATCACTACTGTCATGGGAGCACCACTGTTGTCATGGGAGCATCAATACTGCCATGGGAGCATCACTGTTGTCATGGGAGCATCACTGTTGTCATTGGAGCATCACTGTTGTCATGGGAGCATCACTGTTGTCATGGGAGCATCACTACTGGCATGGGAGCATCGTTACTGTCATGGGAGTATCAATACTGTCATGGGAGTATCAGTACTGTCATGGGAGCATCAATACAGTCATGGGAGCATCAATACTGTCATGGGAGCATCTATACTGCCATGGGAGCACCACTGTTGTCATGGGAGCACCACTGTTGTCATGGGAGCATCACTGTTGTCATGGGAGCACCACTGCTGTCATGGGAGCATCACTGTTGTCATGGGAGCATCAGTACTGTCATGGGAGCATCACTGCTGTCATGAGAGTATCAATACTGTCATGGGAGCACCACTGTTGTCATGGGAGCTTCACTGTTGTCATGGGAGCACCACTGCTGTCATGGGAGTATCAATACTGTCATGAGAGCATCAATACTGTCATGGGAGCATCAATACTGTCATGGGAGCATCAATTCTGTCATGGGAGCATCAATACTGCCATGAAAGCATTAATACTGCCATGGAAGCATCACTGCTGTCATTGGAGCATCAATACTGTCATGGGAGCATCAATACTGTCATGGGAGCATCAATACTGTCATGGGAGCATCAATACTCTCATGGGAGCATCAATACTGCCATGGAAGCATCACTGCTGTCATGGGAGCATCAATACTCTCATGGGAGCATCAATACTGTCATGGGAGCATCAGTGCTGTCATGGGAGCATCACTGTTGACATGGGAGCATCACTGACGTCATGGGAGCATCACTGATATCATGGGAGCATCACTGTTGTCATGGGAGCATCACTACTGTCATGGGAGCATCATTACTGTCATGGGAGCACCAATACTGTCATGGGAGCATCACTACTATCATGGAGCATCACTGTTGTCATGGGAGCATCACTACTATCATGGGAGCATCACTGTTGTCATAGGAGCATCACTGTTGTCATGGGAGCATCACTGTTGTCATGGAGCATTCATGTTGTCATGGGAGCATCACTCCTGTCATGGGAGCACCACTGTTGTCATGGGAGCATCACTGTTGTCATGGGAGCATCTCTGTTGTCATGGGAGCATCACTGTTGTCATGGGAGCATTACTATTGTCATGGGAGCATCACTACTGTCATGGGAGCACCACTGTTGTCATGGGAGCATCACTGTTGTCATGGGAGCTTCACTGTTGTCATGGGAGCATCACTGTTGTCATGAGAGCATCACTGTTGTCATGGGAGCATCACTACTGTCATTGGAGCATCACTGTTGTCATGGGAGCATCACTGTTGTCATGGGAGCTTCACTGTTGTCATGGGAGCATCACTGTTGTCATGAGAGCATCACTGTTGTCATGGGAGCATCACTGTTGTCATGGGAGCATCACTACTGTCATGGGGAGCATCACTGTTGTCATGGGAGCATCACTACTGTCATGGGAGCACCACTGTTGTCATGGGAGCATCACTGTTGTCATGAGAGCATCAGTGTTGTCATGGGAGCATCACTGTTGTCATGGGAGCATCACTGTTGTCATGGGAGCATCACTGTTGTCATGGGAGCATCACTACTGGCATGGGAGCATCGTTACTGTCATGAGAGTATCAATACTGTCATGGGAGTATCAATACTGTCATGGGAGCATCAATACTGTCATGGGAGCATCAATACTGTCATGGGAGCATCAATACTGTCATGGGAGCATCACTGTTGTTATGGGAGCATCACTGTTGTCATGGAGCATCACTGTTGTCATGGGAGCATCACTGCTGTCATGGGAGCATCAATACTGTCATGGGAGCATCAATACTGTCATGGGAGCATCAATACTGTCATGGGAGCATCAATACTCTTATGGGAGCATCAATACTGCCATGGAAGCATCACTGCTGTCATGGGAGCATCAATACTCTCATGGGAGCATCAATACTGTCATGGGAGCATCAGTGCTGTCATGGGAGCATCACTGTTGACATGGGAGCATCACTGATGTCATGGGAGCATCACTGATGTCATGGGAGCATCACTGTTGTCATGGGAGCATCACTACTGTCATGGGAGCATCATTACTGTCATGGGAGCATCAATACTGTCATGGGAGCATCACTACTATCATGGAGCATCACTGTTGTCATGGGAGCATCACTACTATCATGGGAGCATCAGTGTTGTCATGGGAGCATCACTGTTGTCATGGGAGCATCACTGTTGTCATGGAGCATCACTGTTGTCATGGGAGCATCACTCCTGTCATGGGAGCACCACTGTTGTCATGGGAGCATCACTGTTGTCATGGGAGCATCACTGTTGTCATGGGAGCATCACTGTTGTCATGGGAGCATTACTATTGTCATGGGAGCATCACTACTGTCATGGGAGCACCACTGTTGTCATGGGAGCATCACTGTTGTCATGGGAGTTTCACTGTTGTCATGGGAGCATCACTGTTGTCATGAGAGAATCACTGTTGTCATGGGAGCATCACTGTTGTCATGGGAGCATCACTGTTGTCATGTGAGCATCACTGTTGTCATGGGAGCATCACTGTTGTCATGGGAGCATCACTGTTTTCATGGGAGCATCACTGTTGTCATGGGATCATCACTGTTGTCATAGGAGGATCACTGTTGTCATGGGAGCATCACTACTGTCATTGGAGCATTACTGTTGCCATGGGAGCATCACTGTTGTCATGGGAACATCACTGTTGTCATGGGAGCATCACTACTGTCATGGGGAGCATCACTGTTGTCATGGGAGCATCACTACTGTCATGGGAGCACCACTGTTGTCATGGGAGCATCACTGTTGTCATGGGAGCATCAGTGTTGTCATGGGAGCATCACTGTTGTCATGGGAGCATCACTGTTGTCATGGGAGCATCACTGTTGTCATGGGAGCATCACTACTGGCATGGGAGCATCGTTACTGTCATGAGAGTATCAATACTGTCATGGGAGTATCAATACTGTCATGGGAGCATCAATACTGTCATGGGAGCATCAATACTGTCATGGGAGCATCAATACTGCCATGGGAGCATCACTGTTGTCATGGGAGCATCACTGTTGTCATGGAGCATCACTGTTGTCATGGGAGCATCACTGCTGTCATGGGAGCATCAATACTGTCATGGGAGCATCAATACTGTCATGGGAGCATCAATACTGTCATGGGAGCATCAATACTCTTATGGGAGCATCAATACTGCCATGGAAGCATCACTGCTGTCATGGGAGCATCAATACTCTCATGGGAGCATCAATACTGTCATGGGAGCATCAGTGCTGTCATGGGAGCATCACTGTTGACATGGGAGCATCACTGATGTCATGGGAGCATCACTGATGTCATGGGAGCATCACTGTTGTCATGGGAGCATCACTACTGTCATGGGAGCATCATTACTGTCATGGGAGCATCAATACTGTCATGGGAGCATCACTACTATCATGGAGCATCACTGTTGTCATGGGAGCATCACTACTATCATGGGAGCATCAGTGTTGTCATGGGAGCATCACTGTTGTCATGGGAGCATCACTGTTGTCATGGAGCATCACTGTTGTCATGGGAGCATCACTCCTGTCATGGGAGCACCACTGTTGTCATGGGAGCATCACTGTTGTCATGGGAGCATCACTGTTGTCATGGGAGCATCACTGTTGTCATGGGAGCATTACTATTGTCATGGGAGCATCACTACTGTCATGGGAGCACCACTGTTGTCATGGGAGCATCACTGTTGTCATGGGAGTTTCACTGTTGTCATGGGAGCATCACTGTTGTCATGAGAGCATCACTGTTGTCATGGGAGCATCACTGTTGTCATGGGAGCATCACTGTTGTCATGTGAGCATCACTGTTGTCATGGGAGCATCACTGTTGTCATGGGAGCATCACTGTTGTCATGGGAGCATCACTGTTGTCATGGGATCATCACTGTTGTCATGGGAGGATCACTGTTGTCATGGGAGCATCACTACTGTCATTGGAGCATCACTGTTGTCATGGGAGCATCACTGTTGTCATGGGAACATCACTGTTGTCATGGGAGCATCACTACTGTCATGGGGAGCATCACTGTTGTCATGGGAGCATCACTACTGTCATGGGAGCACCACTGTTGTCATGGGAGCATCACTGTTGTCATGGGAGCATCACTGTTGTCATGGGAGCATCACTGTTGTCATGGGAGCATCACTGTTGTCATGGGAGCATCACTGTTGTCATGGGAGCATCACTACTGGCATGGGAGCATCGTTACTGTAATGGGAGTATCAATACTGTCATGGGAGTATCAATACTGTCATGGGAGCATCAATACTGTCATGGGAGCATCAATACTGTCATGGGAGCATCAATACTGTCATGGGAGCACCACTGTTGTCATGGGAGCATCACTGTTGTCATGGGAGCATCACTGTTGTCATGGGAGCACCACTGCTGTCATGGGAGCATCACTGTTGTTATGGGAGCATCAGTACTGTCATGGGAGCATCATTACTGTCATGGGAGCATCATTACTGTCATGGGAGCATCATTACTGTCATGGGAGCATCACTACTGTCATGGGAGCACCACTGTTGTCATGGGAGCATCACTGTTGTCATGGGAGCATCACTGTTGTCATGGGAGCATCACTGTTGTCATGGGAGCATCACTGTTGTCATGGGAGCATCACTGATGTCATGGGAGCATCACTGTTGTCATGGGAGCATCACTGCTGTCATGGGAGCATCAATACTGTCATGGGAGCATCAATTATGTCATGGGAGCATCAATACTGTTATGGGAGCATCACTGCTGTCATGGGAGCATCATTGCTGTCATGGGAGTATGAATACTGTCATGGGAGCATCAATACTGTCATGGGAGCATCAATACTGTCATGGGAGCATCAATACTGTCATGGGAGCATCAATACTGCCATGGAAGCATCAATACTGCCATGGAAGCATCACTGCTGTCATGGGAGCATCAATACTGTCATGGGAGCATCAATGCTGTCATGGGAGCATCAATACTGTCATGGGAGCATCAATACTGCCATGGAAGCATCACTGCTGTCATGGGAGCATCAATACTCTCATGGGAGCATCAATACTGTCATGGGAGCATCACTGCTGTCATGGGAGCATCACTGTTGTCATGGGAGCATCACTACTGTCATGGGAGCATCACTGCTGTCATGGGAGCATCACTGTTGTCATGGGAGCATCACTACTGTCATGGGAGCATCACTACTGTCATGGGAGCATCAATACTGTCATGGGAGCATCACTGGTGTCATGGGAGCATCAATACTGTCATGGGGGCATCAATTCTGTCATGGGAGCATCACTGTTGTCATGGGATCATCACTGTTGTCATGGGAGCATCACTGTTGTCATGGGAGTATCACTGTTGTCATGGGAGCTTCACTATTGTCATGGGAGCATCACTGTTGTCTTGGAAGCATCACTGCTGTCATGAGAGCATCAATACTGTCATGGAAGCAGCACTGCTGTCATGGGAGCATCAATACTGTCATGGGATCATCAATACTGTCATGGGAGCATCAATACTTTCATGGGAGCATCAATACTGTCATGGGAGCATCAATACTGCCACGGAAGCATCAATACTGCCATGGAAGCATCACTGCTGTCATGGGAGCATCAATACTCTCATGGGAGCATCAATACTGTCATGGGAGCATCAATTCTGTCATGGGAGCATCAGTACTGCCATGGTAGCATCACTGCTGTCATGGGAGCATCAATACTCTCATTGGAGCATCAATACTGCCATGGAAGCATCACTGCAGTCATGTGAGCATCAATACTGTCATGGAAGCATCACTGCTGTCATGGGATCATCACTGTTGTCATGGGAGCATCAATACTGTCATGGGAGCATCACTGTTGTCATGGGAGCATCAATACTCTCATGGGAGCATCAATTCTGTCATGGGAGCATCACTGTTGTCATGGGAGCATCACTGTTATCATGGGAGCATCACTGTTGTCATGGGAGCATCACTGTTGTCATGGGAGCATCACTATTGTCATGGGAGCATCAATACTGTCATGGGAGCATCACTGCTGTCATGGAAGCATCACTGCTGTCATGGGAGCATCAATACTGTCATGGAAGCATCACTGCTGTCATGGGAGCATCAATACTGTCATGGGAGCATCAATACTGTCACGGGAGCATCAATACTGCCATGGGAGCATCACTACTGTCATGGGAGCATCATTACTGTCATGGGAGCATCACTACTGTCATGGGAGCATCACTGTTGTCATAGGAGCACCACTGTTGTTATGGGAGCATCAATACTGTCATGAGAGCATCAATACTGTCATAAGAGCATCAATACTGCCATTGGAGCATCACTGCTGTCATGGGAGCATCAATACTGTCATGGGAGCATCAATACTGTCATGGGAGCATCAATACTGTCATGGGAGCATCAATACTCTCATGGGAGCATCAATACTGCCATGGAAGCATCACTGCTGTCATGGGAGCATCAATACTCTCATGGGAGCATCAATACTGTCATGGGAGCATCAGTGCTGTCATGGGAGCATCACTGTTGACATGGGAGCATCACTGATGTCATGGGAGCATCACTGATGTCATGTGAGCATCACTGTTGTCATGGGAGCATCACTACTGTCATGGGAGCATCATTACTGTCATGGGAGCATCAATATTGTCATGGGAGCATCACTACTATCATAGAGCATCACTGTTGTCATGGGAGCATCACTACTATCATGGGAGCATCACTGTTGTCATGGGAGCATCACTGTTGTCATGGGAGCATCACTGTTGTCATGGAGCATCACTGTTGTCATGGGAGCATCACTCCTGTCATGGGAGCACCACTGTTGTCATGGGAGCATCACTGTTGTCATGGGAGCATCACTGTTGTCATGGGAGCATCACTGTTGTCATGGGAGCATTATTATTGTCATGGGAGCATCACTACTGTCATGGGAGCACCACTGTTGTCATGGGAGCATCACTGTTGTCATGGGAGCTTCACTGTTGTCATGGGAGCATCACTGTTGTCATGAGAGCATCACTGTTGTCATGGGAGCATCACTGTTGTCATGGGAGCAACACTGTTGTCATGTGAGCATCACTGTTGTCATGGGAGCATCACTGTTGTCATGGGAGCATCACTGTTGTCATAGGAGCATCACTGTTGTCATGGGATCATCACTGTTGTCATGGGAGGATCACTGTTGTCATGGGAGCATCACTACTCTCATTGGAGCATCACTGTTGTCATGGGAGCATCACTGTTGTCATGGGAGCATCACTGTTGTCATGGGAGCATCACTACTGTCATGGGGAGCATCACTGTTGTCATGGGAGCATCACTACTGTCATGGGAGCACCACTGTTGTCATGGGAGCATCAATACTGCCATGGGAGCATCACTGTTGTCATGAGAGCATCACTGTTGTCATTGGAGCATCACTGTTGTCATGGGAGCATCACTGTTGTCATGGGAGCATCACTACTGGCATGGGAGCATCGTTACTGTCATGGGAGTATCAATACTGTCATGGGAGTATCAGTACTGTCATGGGAGCATCAATACAGTCATGGGAGCATCAATACTGTCATGGGAGCATCAATACTGCCATGGGAGCACCACTGTTGTCATGGGAGCACCACTGTTGTCATGGGAGCATCACTGTTGTCATGGGAGCACCACTGCTGTTATGGGAGCATCACTGTTGTCATGGGAGCATCAGTACTGTCATGGGAGCATCAATACTGTCATGGGAGCATCATTCCTGTCATGGGAGCATCATTACTGTCATGGGAGCATCACTACTGTCATGGGAGCACCACTGTTGTCATGGGAGCATCACTGTTGTCATGGGAGCATCACTGTTGTCATGGGAGCATCACTGTTGTCATGGGAGCATCACTGTTGTCATGGGAGCATCACTGATGTCATGGGAACATCACTGTTGTCATGGGAGCATCACTGATGTCATGGGAGCATCACTGTTGTCATGGGAGCATCACTGATGTCATGGGAGCATCAATACTGTCATGGGAGCATCAATTCTGTCATGGGAGCATCAATACTGTTATGGGAGCATCACTGCTGTCATGGGAGCATCATTGCTGTCATGGGAGTATCAATACTGTCATGGGAGCATCAATACTGTCATGGGAGCATCAATACTGTCATGGGCGCATCAATACTGTCATGGGAGCATCAATACTGCCATGGAAGCATCAATACTGCCATGGAAGCATCGCTGCTGTCATGGGAGCATCAATACTGTGATGGGAGCATCACTGCTGTCATGGGAGCATCAATACTGTCATGGGAGCATCAATACTGCCATGGAAGCATCACTGCTGTCATGGGAGCATCAATACTCTCATGGGAGCATCAATACTGTCATGGGAGCATCAATACTCTCATGGGAGTATCAATACTGTCATGGGAGCATCAATACTGTCATGGGAGCATCAATACTGTCATGGGAGCATCAATACTGTCATGGGAGCACCACTGTTGTCATGGGAGCATCACTGTTGTCATGGGAGCATCACTGTTGTCATGGGAGCACCACTGCTGTCATGGGAGCATCACTGTTGTTATGGGAGCATCAGTACTGTCATGGGAGCATCATTACTGTCATGGGAGCATCATTACTGTCATGGGAGCATCATTACTGTCATGGGAGCATCACTACTGTCATGGGAGCACCACTGTTGTCATGGGAGCATCACTGTTGTCATGGGAGCATCACTGTTGTCATGGGAGCATCACTGTTGTCATGGGAGCATCACTGTTGTCATGGGAGCATCACTGATGTCATGGGAGCATCACTGTTGTCATGGGAGCATCACTGATGTCATGGGAGCATCACTGTTGTCATGGGAGCATCACTGCTGTCATGGGAGCATCAATACTGTCATGGGAGCATCAATTATGTCATGGGAGCATCAATACTGTTATGGGAGCATCACTGCTGTCATGGGAGCATCATTGCTGTCATGGGAGTATGAATACTGTCATGGGAGCATCAATACTGTCATGGGAGCATCAATACTGTCATGGGAGCATCAATACTGTCATGGGAGCATCAATACTGCCATGGAAGCATCAATACAGCCATGGAAGCATCACTGCTGTCATGGGAGCATCAATACTGTCATGGGAGCATCAATGCTGTCATGGGAGCATCAATACTGTCATGGGAGCATCAATACTGCCATGGAAGCATCACTGCTGTCATGGGAGCATCAATACTCTCATGGGAGCATCAATACTGTCATGGGAGCATCACTGCTGTCATGGGAGCATCACTGTTGTCATGGGAGCATCACTACTGTCATGGGAGCATCACTGCTGTCATGGGAGCATCACTGTTGTCATGGGAGCATCACTACTGTCATGGGAGCATCACTACTGTCATGGGAGCATCAATACTGTCATGGGAGCATCACTGGTGTCATGGGAGCATCAATACTGTCATGGGAGCATCAATTCTGTCATGGGAGCATCACGGTTGTCATGGGATCATCACTGTTGTCATGGGAGCATCACTGTTGTCATGGGAGTATCACTGTTGTCATGGGAGCATCACTATTGTCATGGGAGCATCACTGTTGTCTTGGAAGCATCACTGCTGTCATGGGAGCATCAATACTGTCATGGAAGCAGCACTGCTGTCATGGGAGCATCAATACTGTCATGGGATCATCAATACTGTCATGGGAGCATCAATACTTTCATGGGAGCATCAATACTGTCATGGGAGCATCAATACTGCCACGGAAGCATCAATACTGCCATGGAAGCATCACTGCTGTCATGGGAGCATCAATACTCTCATGGGAGCATCAATACTGTCATGGGAGCATCAATTCTGTCATGGGAGCATCAGTACTGCCATGGTAGCATCACTGCTGTCATGGGAGCATCAATACTCTCATTGGAGCATCAATACTGCCATGGAAGCATCACTGCAGTCATGTGAGCATCAATACTGTCATGGAAGCATCACTGCTGTCATGGGATCATCACTGTTGTCATGGGAGCATCAATACTGTCATGGGAGCATCACTGTTGTCATGGGAGCATCAATACTCTCATGGGAGCATCAATTCTGTCATGGGAGCATCACTGTTGTCATGGGAGCATCACTGTTATCATGGGAGCATCACTGTTGTCATGGGAGCATCACTGTTGTCATGGGAGCATCACTATTGTCATGGGAGCATCAATACTGTCATGGGAGCATCACTGCTGTCATGGAAGCATCACTGCTGTCATGGGAGCATCAATACTGTCATGGAAGCATCACTGCTGTCATGGGAGCATCAATACTGTCATGGGAGCATCAATACTGTCACGGGAGCATCAATACTGCCATGGGAGCATCACTACTGTCATGGGAGCATCATTACTGTCATGGGAGCATCACTACTGTCATGGGAGCATCACTGTTGTCATAGGAGCACCACTGTTGTTATGGGAGCATCAATACTGTCATGAGAGCATCAATACTGTCATAAGAGCATCAATACTGCCATTGGAGCATCACTGCTGTCATGGGAGCATCAATACTGTCATGGGAGCATCAATACTGTCATGGGAGCATCAATACTGTCATGGGAGCATCAATACTCTCATGGGAGCATCAATACTGCCATGGAAGCATCACTGCTGTCATGGGAGCATCAATACTCTCATGGGAGCATCAATACTGTCATGGGAGCATCAGTGCTGTCATGGGAGCATCACTGTTGACATGGGAGCATCACTGATGTCATGGGAGCATCACTGATGTCATGGGAGCATCACTGTTGTCATGGGAGCATCACTACTGTCATGGGAGCATCATTACTGTCATGGGAGCATCAATACTGTCATGGGAGCATCACTACTATCATAGAGCATCACTGTTGTCATGGGAGCATCACTACTATCATGGGAGCATCACTGTTGTCATGGGAGCATCACTGTTGTCATGGGAGCATCACTGTTGTCATGGAGCATCACTGTTGTCATGGGAGCATCACTCCTGTCATGGGAGCACCACTGTTGTCATGGGAGCATCACTGTTGTCATGGGAGCATCACTGTTGTCATGGGAGCATCACTGTTGTCATGGGAGCATTATTATTGTCATGGGAGCATCACTACTGTCATGGGAGCACCACTGTTGTCATGGGAGCATCACTGTTGTCATGGGAGCTTCACTGTTGTCATGGGAGCATCACTGTTGTCATGAGAGCATCACTGTTGTCATGGGAGCATCACTGTTGTCATGGGAGCAACACTGTTGTCATGTGAGCATCACTGTTGTCATGGGAGCATCACTGTTGTCATGGGAGCATCACTGTTGTCATAGGAGCATCACTGTTGTCATGGGATCATCACTGTTGTCATGGGAGGATCACTGTTGTCATGGGAGCATCACTACTCTCATTGGAGCATCACTGTTGTCATGGGAGCATCACTGTTGTCATGGGAGCATCACTGTTGTCATGGGAGCATCACTACTGTCATGGGGAGCATCACTGTTGTCATGGGAGCATCACTACTGTCATGGGAGCACCACTGTTGTCATGGGAGCATCAATACTGCCATGGGAGCATCACTGTTGTCATGGGAGCATCACTGTTGTCATTGGAGCATCACTGTTGTCATGGGAGCATCACTGTTGTCATGGGAGTATCACTACTGGCATGGGAGCATCGTTACTGTCATGGGAGTATCAATACTGTCATGGGAGTATCAGTACTGTCATGGGAGCATCAATACAGTCATGGGAGCATCAATACTGTCATGGGAGCATCAATACTGCCATGGGAGCACCACTGTTGTCATGGGAGCACCACTGTTGTCATGGGAGCATCACTACTCTCATTGGAGCATCACTGTTGTCATGGGAGCATCACTGTTGTCATGGGAGCATCACTGTTGTCATGGGAGCATCACTGTTGTCATGGGAGCATCACTACTATCATGGGGAGCATCACTGTTGTCATGGGAGCATCACTACTGTCATGGGAGCACCACTGTTGTCATGGGAGCATCAATACTGCCATGGGAGCATCACTGTTGTCATGGGAGCATCACTGTTGTCATTGGAGCATCACTGTTGTCATGGGAGCATCACTGTTGTCATGGGAGCATCACTACTGGCATGGGAGCATCGTTACTGTCATGGGAGTATCAATACTGTCATGGGAGTATCAGTACTGTCATGGGAGCATCAATGCAGTCATGGGAGCATCAATACTGTCATGGGAGCATCAATACTGCCATGGGAGCACCACTGTTGTCATGGGAGCACCACTGTTGTCATGGGAGCATCACTGTTGTCATGGGAGCACCACTGCTGTCATGGGAGCATCACTGTTGTCATGGGAGCGTCAGTACTGTCATGGGAGCATCAATACTGTCATGGGAGCATCATTCCTGTCATGGGAGCATCATTACTGTCATGGGAGCATCACTACTGTCATGGGAGCACCACTGTTGTCATGGGAGCATCACTGTTGTCATGGGAGCATCACTGTTGTCATGGGAGCATCACTGTTGTCATGGGAGCATCACTGTTGTCATGGGAGCATCACTGATGTCATGGGAACATCACTGTTGTCATGGGAGCATCACTGATGTCATGGGAGCATCACTGTTGTCATGGGAGCATCACTGATGTCATGGGAGCATCAATACTGTCATGGGAGCATCAATTCTGTCATGGGAGCATCAATACTGTTATGGGAGCATCACTGCTGTCATGGGAGCATCATTGCTGTCATGGGAGTATCAATACTGTCATGGGAGCATCAATACTGTCATGGGAGCATCAATACTGTCATGGGCGCATCAATACTGTCATGGGAGCATCAATACTGCCATGGAAGCATCAATACTGCCATGGAAGCATCACTGCTGTCATGGGAGCATCAATACTGTCATGGGAGCATCACTGCTGTCATGGGAGCATCAATACTGTCATGGGAGCATCAATACTGCCATGGAAGCATCACTGCTGTCATGGGAGCATCAATACTCTCATGGGAGCATCAATACTGTCATGGGAGCATCACTGCTGTCATGGGAGCATCACTGTTGTCATGGGAGCATCACTACTGTCATGGGAGCATCACTGCTGTCATGGGAGCATCACTGTTGTCATGGGAGCATCACTACTGTCATGGGAGCATCACTACTGTCATGGGAGCATCAATACTGTCATGGGAGCATCACTGGTGTCATGGGAGCATCAATACTGTCATGGGAGCATCAATTCTGTCATGGGAGCATCACTGTTGTCATGGGATCATCACTGTTGTCATGGGAGCATCACTGTTGTCATGGGAGCATCACTGTTGTCATGGGAGCATCACTATTGTCATGGGAGCATCACTGTTGTCATGGAAGAATCACTGCTGTTATGGGAGCATCAATACTGTCATGGAAGCAGCACTGCGGTCATGGGAGCATCAATACTGTCATGGGATCATCAATACTGTCATGGGAGCATCAATACTTTCATGGGAGCATCAATACTGTCATGGGAGCATCAATACTGCCATGGAAGCATCAATACTGCCATGGAAGCATCACTGCTGTCATGGGAGCATCAATACTCTCATGGGAGCATCAATACTGTCATGGGAGCATCAATTCTGTCATGGGAGCATCAGTACTGCCATGGTAGCATCAGTGCTGTCATGGGAGCATCAATACTCTCATGGGAGCATCAATACTGCCATGGAAGCATCACTGCAGTCATGTGAGCATCAATACTGTCATGGAAGCATCACTGCTGTCATGGGATCATCACTGTTGTCATGGGAGCATCAATACTGTCATGGGAGCATCACTGTTGTCATGGGAGCATCAATACTCTCATGGGAGCATCAATTCTGTCATGGGAGCATCACTGTTGTCATGGGAGCATCACTGTTATCATGGGAGCATCACTGTTGTCATGGGAGCATCACTGTTGTCATGGGAGCATCACTATTGTCATGGGAGCATCAATACTGTCATGGGAGCATCACTGCTGTCATGGAAGCATCACTGCTGTCATGGGAGCATCAATACTGTCATGGAAGCATCACTGCTGTCATGGGAGCATCACTGTTGTCATAGGAGCACCACTGTTGTTATGGGAGCATCAATACTGTCATGAGAGCATCAATACTGTCATGGGAGCATCAATACTGCCATTGGAGCATCACTGCTGTCATGGGAGCATCAATACTGTCATGGGAGCATCAATACTGTCATGGGAGCATCACGACTGTCATGGGAGTATGAATACTCTCATGAGAGAATCAATACTGCCATGGGAGAATCACTTCTGCCATGGGAGCATCACTGCTGTCATGGGAGCATCAATACTGTCATGGGAGCATCACTACTGTCATGGGAGCATCAATACTGTCATGGGAATATCAATACTGCCATGGGAGAATCACTGCTGCCATGGGAGCATCAATACTGCCATGGGAACATCACTGCTGTCATTGTCGGAAAACCCGACACCATTTACTATTATTTAATACAATAGGCAGATAATATTGCTGCTGGATTGTACTAATAAATTAACTCATAGAAAATGTTCCAAAGTGGAAATTTCCTCCACGTAGAAAACGAGATATCATTGCTGCATGTCGTCATTAAAGTCACCAGCTATATAATGGGAAGCAGCCTTAATACATCAGTCTCTGGACTGTAAACATCATAAAAACATTTCCCTTGAATCAACTTAATTATCAATACCAAAATCGAGTAAATGTAGGCCCTCTAACTGCTTTTGACATCCGGACAAGAGAGCCAGGATGTGTGAGGGACGGAGGGCCACAGGGGGTGAAGTCGGCCCTTAATTTTAACATCAGTCGCTGAGGCAAATCTTGCACTGATAATTCTCACTCTGACAGCTGTGCTATGGGAGTAGTGCTTTCGTTATCAACCCGCAACTACGTCTACTATCACGGGAGCTGTCTCCTCCGATCCCTGTGTTATCTAGTTTAGTAGAGGCCTTTAATATTTAGATTTTGGATATATTCCAGATAGGACACTAGACAGCGACAAAATCAAAATAAATATTGCTTTGTCCTAATCTCACAATCAATATACTTTATTTCCCCAGATATAATTGTCATATTGGGATTACAGCTATTATATGTGAGTGCCCATTAATAGGTGCAATGGAAGAGGCACAATAATTAACACCAGTAGTCTAATACTCAGTACTTGAGTCGGAGGCAGTAGTAGAGATGATGCTCCACAGAGGATTTTTTTTCTGGGAAAAATCCTCTGTTGAGCGTCAAGTGTTCCAGGAGTATTTGGCCAGTCACAGATTTGGAATTAAGGAATTCTTATGAGAAAAATAATTTCCGAGATTTTAGAAGTTTGTTAGGAGTTCTTATGATGAAAATATATCCATAGAAGTTTGTTAATATTTTTGGGGGGAAAATCGTGTGTGGAGCGTCAGGGGTTTCAGGTAAATTTGGCCAGTCACTGATTTGGAATTAAGGAATTTTTATGAGAAAAATAATTTCTGATATTTTAGAAGTTTGTTAGGAGTTCTTATGATGAAAATATATTCATCGATCGTTCTACACTTTTGTAACTAACAGTATACTACTATGAGCAAGAAAAATAGTCAAGGATACTCTTCGAGACGCCAAAGACACTCTCAGAGACACCAAAGTTAGTCTTCAAGAAATCAAAGACACTCTTCGATACATCAAGGACACAATCGAAGCCACACTCAAAATCTTCAAAATACTACTCATGTCCACAAAAGTTATTCTCAGAGCAATCAAAAGTTAATCTCAGACATCTTCATCCGTAAAAGTTATTCTCAGAGACATCTAAAGTTATTCCCAGGCATCAAATGTTATTCTCTAAGTAACCTTTCGTTCGTCAGAGAAGCGCTTCTAAGACATCGTCGTTCATCAAAGTTATTCTCAGAGACATCTAAAAGTATTATCTAAGACATAAAAAGTTATTCTCAGACTCATCAATGGTATTCTCAGAGTCATCAAAGGTATTCTCAGAGTCATCAAAGTTATTCTCAGTCATCAAAGTTATTCCAAGAGACATTAAAAATTAATCTTAGTCATCAAAGGAATTCTCAGAGTCACCTTCGTCCATCAGAGAAACTTTCCAAAACATCTTTGTTCATCAAAGTTATTCTCTAAGACATCAAAAATTATTCTCAGACATCTTCTTTCATCAAAGTTGTTTTCAGAGACATCTAAAGTTATTATGTAAGACATAAAAGTTATTCTCAGAGCTATCAAAAGTTATTCTCGAAGTCATCAAAGGTATTCTCACGTACTCAACAGTTAACCTCGGTCATCAAAGTCATTCTGCAAAATAACTTTGTTCTTCAAAGTTATTCTCCAAGTCATCAAAAGATATTCTCAGAGTCATCAAAAGTTATTCTCAGAGACATCTAAAGTTATTCTCAGATACATCAAAGCTATTCTCAGAGACATCAGAGTCGTCAAAAAGTTATTCTAAGACATCAAAAGTTATTCTCAGAACTACCAAAAAGTTATTCTCAGTCATCAAAGGTATTCTCAGAGTCATCAAAGGTATTCTCAGAGTCATCAAAGTTATTCTCTAAGACATCAATGTTGTTCTCTAAGACATAAAGTTATTATCTATGTCATCAAAGTTATTCTCTGAGCTATCAAACAGTACTACTCATGTTCTCAAAAGTCTCTCTCAAAGTCATCAAAGATTTTCTCAGAGTCATCAAAGGTATTCTCTAAGTAACCTTTCGTTTATCAGAGAAGCTTTCTAAGACATCTTCGTTCATCAAAGTTGATCTCTAAGTCATAAAAGTTATTCCCAGAGCTATCAAAGTTGATCTATAAGATATCTTCGTTCGTCAAAGTTATTCTCAGAGTCATCAAAAGTGATCTCTAACTCACCTTCGTTCATCAAAAGTTGTTCTCTAAGACACTTTCGTTCATCAAAGAAACTCTCCTTCTTCCAACAAGTTATACTTTAAGACATCAATGTTGTTCTCTAAGACATCTTCAGGTATAAAGTTTCTCTCCAAAATGTAACTAGTTCAGCTTTTCATATCAAACTTGCATTTCTGTTAAAATATATTTTCTTAGACACTTTACCTTTAAAACTGTTCTCTGTACAACACTACTTAAACCTACCTAACCTATCCTCGAAAAATTTGAATTTCTCCTATAAGATCTCTTAACAAACTTCTATGAATATATTTTCATCATAAGAACTCCTAACAAACTTCTAAAATATCAGAAATTATTTTTCTCATAAGAATTCCTTAATTCCAAATCTGTGACTGGTCAAATTTACCTGAAACCCTTGACGCTCCACACACGATTTTCAAAAAAAAACTATTAACAAACTTCTATGAATATATTTTCATCATAAGAACTCCTAACAAACTTCTAAAATCTCGGAAATTATTTTTCTCATAAGAATTCCTTAATTCCAAATCTGTGACTGGCCAAATTCAGCTGGAACACCTGATGATCCACAGAGGATTTTTTCAAGAAAAAAAATCCTCTGTGGAGTGTCAGCCCTACTACTGGAGGCCAGCCTCACCCATAAAGTGTATCGTCTGGCTTGTTCATACTGGTTGTCTAGGATATAACAACTATAAGATAAGGCCTCCCCCATTTTAGACAATAACATATGCAGTCTAATACTGTAGTGATGTCTACTAATCAATAATTTATACTGTTGATTACTTATAAACCATAAAACCCCGAGAATGTGTGAAGAAGTGATTTGTGAGATATTTTTAGAAATACAGTCCACTTTAAACATCAAGTAACTCACTATGGGAAGATATAAATTAACGTAAAATATAAATTAATATGTAAAATAATATATATTAAATAAGTATAAATCTCATAGATCAATTCCCCACAGTCAAGGGAGAATCACTGTTGTCATGGGAGCATCACTGCTGTCATGGGAGCATCACTGACTAATGGGAGCATCACTGTTCTCATTGGAGCATGTTACGGTATCGACACCGTCCCTGGAGTGTGGAGTGGCGATTTCAGCGCCATCTATGGGTCTGCACTCCAACTCCCCTTTATTTGGTGCAACACAGATAACGCCATCTGTTGGTGTGGCGTGGCATCGGTGAAAGGCTCCGGTTTCCTGCCTCAGTTAGAAGGTGAGGTCGATGATAATGACCTCTGGTGGGTGGCGTATCGAGGTCAGCGCTATCTAGGTTGCGACTACAATGGCAATTTCAGTTCCCCGGTAGATGGGAGTTATCCTAAGGTCAGCCAGTAAACTGTCTGTCTAGTTAATGACATTTTATGTTCACCAAGGTGACGTAAGAAGGCGATTGTGCTGAGGAGGGCAGTTCACCTTGGGCAGTCCAAGAATTCCTGACTTGGTCCTTTGAGAGGACAAAATGGCCCCCTTTGATTATAGCAGTGTGTTGGATGCTGGTTTATTCAGTGTTGGATGGGCTGACGTACCCGGGATTGGTCAGGAAGAGTTGCGCGACGACAGTGGTGCGTCTGTTAAGAAGTACTGATATCGAGCTGCTAGAAACTTCTGCCAGGGTGTTAGTCATCCCTGTATGTGATTGAGGCCCCTGTCAGCGTGTTGCTGAAACCCTCTGCTAGTGTGTATCTGGAGAGCGGAGGTTGGGTATTGGCACTTTGTGATGATATGGTGTGTGAACTGGCCTATGTTGAGGAAAATGAACTCGCCGGTGCAGGCGATGAGTCACAATAACGTGGCTAAAGTATGTTGACCAGACCACACACTAGAAGGTGAAGGGACGACGAAGTTTCGGTCCGTCCTGGACCATTCTCAAGTCGATTGTCAATCTCAATCTGGACCATTCTCAATCGACTTGAGAATGGTCCAGGACGGACCGAAACGTCGTCGTCCCTTCACCTTCTAGTGTGTGGTCTGGTCAACTCGCCGGTGTCTGCCATTAAGTATGGATCTCCGCTGTCATGTTAGGCCTGAGTTAGGTTAAGCCCAATTTAGGTTAGAATATGTTTGGCCTAAGTTAGGTTAAGTTTTGCTGGGTCCAAGTTTGGTCACTTTATACTAGAGCCAGGTTAGGTTGTTATGATAGGCCCAAGTTAGGTTAGATTAATATAATCTAAAGTTAGGTTAGAGTTTGACAGGTCCAAGTTAGGTCAGGTGTGTTTGTTGAGAAGTTGTATCAAGTAAACTCAAAGACTTACCATTTAATGATATCGCTGGAAAATTTTTATTAAAACTTTGTGCCTAGAGCCGAATTTACCAGTTCATTCAATGAAATAAAAAAAATGGATTATATCCAATTAATTTTTTACGTCTTTTTATCAGAAATGGTTTCACAAGCTCAACTATTTTGAGTTAGTTGTCATCTCTCGCCAGCTGAGCATTTTTTAATTATTTTTTCAGAAAATATTATATAATGCTTTATATTAATGAGAATTTTTCCTCATTTCGTTTTTCTAATTTTTGATATTCTAAGTTTAATTGTTATTACCAGTGACCAGTCCCCACCAGCGACCAGTCCCCGCCAGCGACCAGTCCCCACCAGCGACCAGTCACCACCAGCGACCAGTCCCCACCAGCGACCAGTCCCCGCCAGCGACCAGTCCCCACCAGCGACCAGTCCCCGCCAGCGACCAGTCACCACCAGTGACCAGTCCCCACCAGCGACCAGTCCCCGCCAGCGACCAGTCCCCACCAGCGACCAGTCACCACCAGCGACCAGTCCCCACCAGCGACCAGTCCCCGCCAGCGACCAGTCCCCACCAGCGACCAGTCCCCGCCAGCGACCAGTCACCACCAGTGACCAGTCCCCACCAGCGACCAGTCCCCGCCAGCGACCAGTCACCACCAGCGACCAGTCCCCACCAGCGACCAGTCCCCACCAGCGACCAGTCCCCGCCAGCGACCAGTCACCACCAGCGACCAGTCACCACCAGTGACCAGTCCCCACCAGCGACCAGTCCCCACCAGCGACCAGTCACCACCAGTGACCAGTCACCACCAGCGACCAGTCACCACCAGCGACCAGTCCCCACCAGCGACCAGTCACCACCAGCGACCAGTCACCACCAGCGACCAGTCCCCGCCAGCGACCAGTCCCCGCCAGCGACCAGTCACCACCAGCGACCAGTCCCCGCCAGCGACCAGTCCCCGCCAGCGACCAGTCACCACCAGCGACCAGTCCCCGCCAGCGACCAGTCCCGGCCAGCGACCAGTCACCACCAGCGACCAGTCACCACCAGCGACCAGTCACCACCAGCGACCAGTCACCACCAGTGACCAGTCCCCACCAGTGACCAGTCCCCACCAGCGACCAGTCCCCACCAGCGACCAGTCACCACCAGCGACCAGTCACCACCAGTGACCAGTCCCCACCAGCGACCAGTCACCGCCAGCGACCAGTCACCACCAGCGACCAGTCCCCACCAGCGACCAGTCCCCACCAGCGACCAGTCCCCACCAGCGACCAGTCCCCACCAGCGACCAGTCACCACCAGTGACCAGTCCCCACCAGCGACCAGTCCCCACCAGTGACCAGTCACCACCAGCGACCAGTCCCCACCAGTGACCAGTCCCCACCAGCGACCAGTCACCACCAGTGACCAGTCACCACTAGTGACCAGCCCCCACCAGCGACCAGTCACCACCAGTGACCAGTCACCACCAGCGACCAGTCCCCACCAGCGACCAGTCCCCACCAGCGACCAGTCCCCACCAGCGACCAGTCACCACCAGCGACCAGTCACCACCAGTGACCAGTCCCCACCAGCGACCAGTCACCGCCAGCGACCAGTCACCACCAGCGACCAGTCCCCACCAGCGACCAGTCCCCACCAGCGACCAGTCCCCACCAGCGACCAGTCCCCACCAGCGACCAGTCACCACCAGTGACCAGTCCCCACCAGCGACCAGTCCCCACCAGTGACCAGTCACCACCAGCGACCAGTCCCCACCAGTGACCAGTCCCCACCAGCGACCAGTCACCACCAGTGACCAGTCACCACCAGTGACCAGCCCCCACCAGCGACCAGTCACCACCAGTGACCAGTCACCACCAGCGACCAGTCCCCACCAGTGACCAGTCCCCACCAGCGACCAGTCACCACCAGTGACCAGTCACCACCAGTGACCAGTCCCCACCAGCGACCAGTCACCACCAGTGACCAGTCCCCACCAGTGACCAGTCACCGCCAGTGACCAGTCACCACCAGTGACCAGTCACCGCCAGTGACCAGTCACCACCAGCGACCAATCACCACCAGTGACCAGTCACCACCAGTGACCAGTCACCACCAGCGACCAGTCACCACCAGTGACCAGTCACCACCAGTGACCAGTCACCGCCAGTGACCAGTCCCCACCAGCGACCAGTCACCACCAGTGACCAGTCATCGCCAGTGACCAGTCCCCACCAGCGACCAGTCACCACCAGTGACCAGTCACCACCAGTGACCAGTCACCACCAGTGACCAGTCACCACCAGTGACCAGTCCCCACCAGCGACCAGTCACCACCAGTGACCAGTCCCCACCAGCGACCAGTCACCACCAGTGACCAGTCACCACCAGTGACCAGTCACCACCAGCGACCAGTCACCACCAGTGACCAGTCCCCACCAGCGACCAGTCCCCACCAGTGACCAGTCCCCACCAGTGACCAGTCACCACCAGTGACCAGTCACCACCAGTGACCAGTCACCACCAGTGACCAGTCACCACCAGCGACCAGTCACCACCAGTGACCAGTCCCCACCAGTGACCAGTCCCTACCAGTGACCACCAGTCACCACCAGTCACCACAAGTGACCAGTCATCACCACTGACCAGTCATCACCAGTGACCAGTCACCACCAGTGACCAGTCCCCACCTGTGACCACCAGTAACCAGTCACCACCAGTAACATGTCACCACCAGTCACCACCAGTCACCACAAGTGACCAGTCACCACCAGTGATCAGTCACCACCAGTCACCACCAGTAACCAGTCACCACCAGTGACCACCAGTAACCAGTCACCACCAGTGACCACCAGTAACCAGTCACCACCAGTGACCACCAGTAACCAGTCACCACCAGTAACAAGTCACCACCAGTCACCACCAGTCACCACAAGTGACCAGTCATCACCGCTGACCAGTCATCACCAGTGACCAGTCATCACCAGTGACCAGTCATCACCAGTGACCAGTCACCACCAGTGACCAGTCATCACCAGTGACCAGTCATCACCAGTAACCAGTCATCACCAGTGACCAGTCACCACCAGTCATCACCAGTCATCAGCAGTGACCAGTCACCACCAATCATCACCAGTGACCAGTCATCACCAGTGACCACTCATCAGCAGTGACCAGTCACCACCAGTAACAAGTCATCTCCAGCGACCAGTCACCACCAGTAACAAGTCATCACCAGCGACCAGTCATCACCAGTAACCAGTCATCACCAGTGACCAGTCACCACCAGTCATCACCAGTGACCACTCATCAGCAGTGACCAGTCACCACCAGTCATCACCAGTGACCACTCATCAGCAGTGACCAGTCACTACCAGTCATCTCCAGTGACCAGTCATCACCAGTAACCAGTCATCACCAGTGACAAGTCACCACCAGTCATCACCAGTGACCACTCATCAGCAGTGACCAGTCACTACCAGTCATCTCCAGTGACCAGTCATCACCAGTAACCAGTCATCACCAGTGACAAGTCACCACCAGTCATCACCAGTGACCAGTCACTACCAGTCATCATCAGTGACCAGTCACTACCAGTCATCACCAGTGACCAGTCACTACCAGTCATCACCAGTGACCAGTCACTACCAGTCATCACCAGTGACCAGTCACTACCAGTCATCACCAGTGACCAGTTACTACCAGTCATCACCAGTGACCAGTCATCACCAGTGACCAGTCACTACCAGTCATCACCAGTGACCAGTCACTACCAGTCATCACCAGTGACCAGTCACTACCAGTCATCACCAGTGACCAGTCACCACCAGTCATCACCAGTGACAAGTCACCACCAGTCATCACCAGTGACCAGTCACTACCAGTCATCACCAGTGACAAGTCACCACCAGTCATCACCAGTGACCAGTCACTACAAGTCATCACCAGTGACCAGTCACTACCAGTCATCACCAGTGACCAGTCACCAGTATTCTGGCCTGAGGGGGTTGGGGATAATGGAACCTAAACCTCCAAAGAGAGCTCTGGTTGCTGCACCAGACTGTTACTTGAGTACAGGCGGACAACTTCCCCCAACAACTCTCTGCCAGAACAAACAACCGACCTTGGCAGCCACACTCCCGCTACCATTGGTCGATCAGCAGTGGACACTGGAGTGCTTGAAATTTACTCAGGAGGGTGTAGCTCCAACTCTGGCATCGTTGTTCGGTGTACACACACACACACACCCTACTTGAGCCGCCGTGACTCCCCATTCTCTCATTGTTTGGTATGATCTGTTAAATTCCCTTTTTTTCGAATTTTGTATTCTCTGCCACCCTGTCTGCATATGTGATCCTCTCTCTCTCTCTTTCTCTCTCTCCTGATTTCTGGGAAGCCTCATCAGGACAAGAGCAAAAGCCAGCTAACAATACACATTTAATAAATGAAAAAACAAATACAATACATGACATGAAAACATTAAAATAGTGTCATGCTTCACTCTAAGCTGTTACAACCCGGTAGCAATCCAATATCATACCCTGGCTTCACCAACCATTCATATCAAGTGACTGCCCAACTCCTGGCTTACCACTTACTACACCCTCACTAGATGGGGGGGAAATCTAGTCATAACAATATTATACACTCAACCATAAACATATATAAACTCAGCCTGTGACTGAAGCACAAGAAACATCTGCATAAATATTCCCCAACACAAGAGGAAATCAATCTCTCAGCTTACTCGGTGTCTTACACGCCAATAAGCATTATCCCAAAACTGCTGCACAATGAAGTCAATTCAAACACCAGTGATGCTTCACTACTGATTCCATGGAGACACGTGAAACTCCTCCTCACTGCTCCTTTACACTGCTTGAGGTCAACTCCTCAATATAGAGTTCTGCTCTCCCACAGATTTCAGCATACACTTCTCCAGCCTCGAAGTTTCCCCAATAACTTCTTCCCTGTCCTCAAGTTCTTTTATCAACTCCTCCCCACACTAACCTGCAACGTATTCACAGACAATGAAACGCCTCCATCCAACCTCTCATTAAACCTGAACGCGTCGCCGCGACAGTCCTTTCCCCATCTTGGGCGAGTCCGTCTTCAAGGTGTCCAGACTTGCTGCTGGCCGCCTCCGCAAGCCGGGGTCTCCCCCTCACCCCCCCCCCCCAGCCTCATTCATCCACTGACCTTCGTCGAGGGAGGACGTATCACTCCTCCCTCCAATACGTTCTCCTATCTCTACTCTCTTATTTCAGGTCACAGCCTTAATAAAATATCTATCCTACATGTATAAACATCTGCCATGATTATTGGGCACACGATCAAGCATTATTAATTTAACCACTGTAACAAATGTTATATGAGCTTACCGCAGAGTCTGTATCGAGGGCGCTCAAGTCCTGGTCCTCACAATGGTGCCCACACAGGTCGCCCACAAAATCACTATAGGACTGCATCATAAGGCTTCTTCTACTCCTGACATGAGCACTTAAAATCGTCCTCAGGCATCACACATAAATGCCTGCTTGATTACCTCCTCTTCTTGGAGCACACAACTAGGGGGTTCCTCCTTTGCCAAGAGCTCAGCAAAGCGCGACCCTCTCTCACGACCCCTGGTGCTCAAGTAAGGTCATGCCGTCGTCCCGCGAGACTCACGTCATGTCGCCAAAGCTTTGACATCTCATTTCATATCAGTTATTAACATGTTCATCCTCTGAACATGTTAATAATGACCAACGTTATTAACATGTTAATATTAACGTTGACAATAAAAGTCAACGACCTTTATTGCATATATATATATATATATATATATATATATATATATATATATATATATATATATATATATATATATATATATATATATATATATATATATATATGTTCCATGATCCCAAATTTGTGGAAGGAGCTGGTCAGTGGGACACTCTTGCCAATTCACATACCCGACCATTTTTTCCAAACGACGGTAAACAGGCCAAATGGGATAGTCCCATAGTGGAGAACATCGCCAAAGTATTGCTGGAGGCAGCTTCCAGGAAGGACAGAGCGCGTCTCCTAGTTGTGCAAGCCCCCCATGCTGGGGACTTCCTGTTGGCAGTCCCTAATTCTGCCTTGGGCACCCGCCTGGACCATCGGGCCCTAAGTATTGGTGTTGCTCTGCACCTTGCCGCCCCTATCTCCACCGAACACCGGTGTGTTTGCGGCCATGTACGGGCAGACCAATACGGCAGCCATGGTCTCATCTGTCGTAAGACACAGGGAAAGATTGCCAGACACGAAGCAGTCAATGACATCATCAAGAGAAGTTTGGCTACAGCTGGGTGTCCAGAACAAAGGGAGCATCAGTTGTGCAGACCTGACAACAGCCAAAAACGCCCAGATGGAGTCACCCTGCAGCCGTGGAGGAAAGGTAAACAGGTCGTATGGGATTACACCTGTGCATCTATATTGGCTGATACCTATTTACGTTACAGCTCAGCGGAGGGAGGTGGGGCAGCCACCTTCAAGGAGACGCAGAAAATGAACAAGTACAGAGACCTAGAACGTTGTTACAGGCCGATAGGCTCTAAGACTCTGGGCGCCTGGGGTAAATGAGCACTCAAGTTTTTAAAGGAGGTGGGTGAGGAACTCATTGGGAAAACTAGAGACCCACGAGCAGCCAGTTTCCTGTCCCAGCGCCTCAGTGTCGCAGTTCAGAGGGGAAATGTGTGCTGTATCCTGGGTACGCACCCAACCTATGAGGAACTTGACGAGGTCTTCGAACGCTGATTGTTTAATTGTTATATATTTGTGTGTGTGTGTGTTCTCTGTAAACTGTAGCATTGCAATAAAATAAAACAAAAGATACAAAAAATAATAGGCGTGGTAGGAGAAGAAAAGAATAAAGTATTCAGTGAGAATCCACAAGATCTTCTCTGAATGCTCTTTGTTTTCTTCTTCGAGGATGTGGGTCCCTGCAATTGCACCAGAGGTGGTACCCCTAATATATATATATATATATATATATATATATATATATATATATATATATATATATATATATATATATATATATATATATATATATATATATATATATATATATATATATATATATATATATATATATATATATATATATATATATATAACCTTAGAACACTTTCCCACCAGGAGATTCGAACCCTAGCCAGCACAGAAGCCTTACAGCAACTGGCATAACTGGTAAGCCTTTAACCCACTGCACCACAGCTCAGACCCCTAAAAAGTGAGGGGGTGAAAAAGTGAAAGAAAGTGAGTAGCCCCTCACTATGCTCTAGTTGCCCTTGGGAGGTGGTGATCTTTGGAGGTGAAATACTCCGAAATTGCCATCTCATTTAGGGGTCTGAGCTGTGGTGCAGTGGGTTAAAGGCTTACCAGTTATGCCAGTTGCTGTAAGGCTTCTGTGCTGGCTAGGGTTCGAATCTCCTGGTGGGAAAGTGTTCTAAGGTTGTATAATCTCAATTGCGGTGTTTAGGCAAGTTGTGCATATATATATATGTATATATATATATATATATATATATATATATATATATATATATATATATATATATATATATATATATATATATATATATATATATTTTTTTTTTTCATCTGACCTCTCAATTATGTCTCGTATGTGGAATAACTCTCAGACTCGTTCTTCAGGCTACCTGGGGCCATAACACCAGTCACCACCAATCACTACAAGTGACCAGTTACTACCAGTCACCACCAGTCACTACCTGGTTGATACCTGGTTGATGGGGTTCTGGGAGTTCTTCTACTCCCCAAGCCCGGCCCGAGGCCAGGCTCGACTTGTGAGAGTTTGGTCCACCAGGCTGTTGCTTGGAGCGGCCCGCAGGGCCACGTACCCACCACAGCCCGGCTGATCCGGAACTTCTCTTAGAAAACCGTCCAGTTTTCTCTTGAAGATGTCCACGGTTGTTCCGGCAATATTTCTTATGCTCGCTGGGAGAACGTTGAACAACCGCGGACCTCTGATGTTTATACAGTGCTCTCTGATTGTGCCTATGGCACATCTGCTCTTCACTGGTTCAATCTTGCATTTTCTTCCATATCGTTCACTCCAGTACGTTGTTATTTTACTGTGTAGATTTGGGACCTGACCCTCCAGTATTTTCCATGTGTATATTATTTGGTATCTCTCTCGTCTCCTTTCTAGAGAGTACATTTGGAGAGCTTTGAGACGATCCCAATAATTTAGGTGTTTTATCTCGTCTATGCGTGCCGTATATGTTCTCTGTATTCCCTCTATTTCAGCAATCTCTCCTGCTCTGAAGGGGGAAGTGAGTACTGAGCAGTACTCGAGACGGGACAGCACAAGTGACTTGAAGAGTACAACCATTGTGATGGGATCCCTGGATTTGAATACCTGGATTCTGGTAGTGACTGGATACCAGTCACTACCAGTCACTACCAGTGATCAGTCACCACCTGTCACCCCACTTGACAACCCTTCCCACGCCTCCACCACACTTGACAACCCTTCCCACGCCTCCCCCACACTTGACAACACTTGTCATGCCTCCACCACACTTGACAACACTTGCCACACCTCCACCACACTTGACAACACTTGCCACACCTCCACCACACTTGACAACACTTGCCACACCTCCACCACACTTGACAACACTTGCCACACCTCCACCACACTTGACAACACTTGCCATACCACCACCACACTTGACAACACTTGCCATACCACCACCACACTTGCCACGCCTCCACCACACTTGACAACACTTGCCACACCTCCACCACACTTGACAACACTTGCCACACCTCCACCACACTTGCCACACCACCACCACACTTGACAACACTTGCCACACCTCCACCACACTTGACAACACTTGCCACACCTCCACCACACTTGACAACACTTGCCACACCTTCACCACACTTGACAACACTTGCCACACCTCCACCACACTTGTCAACACTTGCCACACCTCCACCACACTTGCCACACCACCACCACACTTGACAACACTTGCCACACCTCCACCACACTTGACAACACTTGCCACACCTCCACCACACTTGACAACACTTGCCACACCTCCACCACACTTGCCACACCACCACCACACTTGACAACACTTGCCACACCACCACCACACTTGACAACACTTGCCACACCTCCACCACACTTGACAACACTTGCCACACCTCCACCATACTTGACAACACTTGCCACACCTCCACCACACTTGACAACACTTGCCACACCTCCACCACACTTGACAACACTTGCCACACCTCCACCACACTTGCCACGCCTCCACCAGACTTGACAACACTTGCCACACCACCACCACACTTGACAACACTTGCCACACCTCCACCACACTTGACAACACTTGCCACACCTCCACCACACTTGACAACACTTGCCACACCTCCACCACACTTGACAACACTTGCCACACCTCCACCACACTTGACAACACTTGCCACACCTCCACCACACTTGACAACACTTGCCACACCTCCACCACACTTGACACCACTTGCCGCACCTCCACCACACTTGACAACACTTGCCACACCTCCACCACACTTGACACACTTGCCACACCTCCACCACACTTGACACCACTTGCCATACCTCCACCACACTTGACAACACTTGCCACACCTCCACCACACTTGACACCACTTGCCACACTTGCCACACCTCCACCACACTTGACAACACTTGCCACACCTCCACCACACTTGACACCACTTGCCACACCTCCACCACACTTGACACCACTTGCCACACTTGCCACACCTCCACCACACTTGACAACACTTGCCACACCTCCACCACACTTGACACCACTTGCCACACTTGCCACGCCTCCACCACACTTGACAACACTTGCCACACCACCACCACACTTGACAACACTTGCCACACCACCACCACACTTGACAACACTTGCCACACCTCCACCACACTTGACAACACTTGCCACACCTCCACCACACTTGACAACACTTGCCACACCACCACCCCACTTGACAACACTTGCCACACCACCACCACACTTGACAACACTTGCCACACCTCCACCACACTTGCCACACCTCCACCACACTTGACACCACTTGACAACACTTGCCACGCCTCCACCACACTTGACAACACTTGCCACGCCTCCACCACACTTGACAACACTTGCCACACCTCCACCACACTTGACAACACTTGCCACACCTCCACCACACTTAACAACACTTGCCACACCTCCACCACACTTGACAACACTTGCCACGCCTCCACCACACTTGACAACACTTGCCACACCTTCACCACACTTCCACCACACTTGCCACGCCTCCACCACACTTGACAACACTTGCCATACCACCACCACACTTGCCACACCTCCACCACACTTGACAACACTTGCTGCACCACCACAACACTTGACAACACTTACCACACCTCCACCACACTTGCCACGCCTCCACCACACTTGACAACACTTGCCATACCACCACCACACTTGACAACACTTGCCACACCTCCACCACACTTGACAACACTTGCCACACCTCCACCACACTTGACAACACTTGCCACACCTTCACCACACTTGACAACCCTTGTGGAAAAACCCGACACCATTTACTAATATTAAATGCAATATGCAGATAATATTGCTGCTGTTGTATTTACAAGTTAACCCATAGAAAATGTAGCTTGCAGTGGAATTTTCCATCGGAAAAACGGAATATCATTGCCACATAGTGTTATAAATTCACCAGCTATTCTGTTGGGAATTATTCTTAAATACAATAGTCACTGGACTTTTTACATCATAAAAACATATCATTTGAATTAACTTAATTATCAGTATCAAAATAGAGTAAATATGACGCTTCTGCCACATATTGAACTCTGGATATGGAGAGCCAAGGCGTCAGTGGTGAAGGAGGTCAACCATTGTTAAAATGACCGAGTCGTTCGAGCAAGTTCCGCTCCTATAATTCTTTTGGACGAAGTGTTAAGGCAGATCAAATTAGTGCTTCTGACAACATCAACAGCAGTCAACATCTAAACAAGTGAAGTGTCTTACCGAAACCCGTTTATCTAATCATTTCTGGCCAGTTAATGTTAAGTAGATATAGGGCGAACCAGTTAGGACACTAGACAAGCCACTAAACACAGGTAATTTGTCCTGGGTCCTTATCTAATAATATATAAATGTTTCATCTGATATAGCTGTCATATATTAGGATTCCGGCTTTACAGCTAGTGCCCTTGTATAGGAAAAAGAAGAGGAAGCAAGATTTAATCTTGGTACAGAGTCGCGTCGTGGACGTGGTGGTGAGCAGACGTGTTTTGTTTCTCTCTGCTACTGGCGTCTCGTGGGTGGACGTGTTAGTCGTCGCTGTTGGCCGGCGTGTTGACTGATGGGCGGATAGCATCACGTTAGGCGTGGTATATTTACCATCATCATGGGCTCCTGCACACCTCCATTCAAACAGAAGGAGTCCGTAGGACTCAAGTTCAGTTGTAACACTGATTATGAGCTTGTCTGCACGACGATCTTCGATGTGTTACAGATAAAGATGGACGAAATATTTGGTTACCAACCACTGCCAGAGAACAGAGTGACGGTGAAATATGAAAACAATGTGGCGTTTTCAGAGTTTCTAAACAAGTATGATGATGACATTATCAGTTTACCTAATGGGAAAGGTGATTAATTTGAGCAAAACGTTTACATACGTTTCTGTGAGCGATGCGCCATTTGAAATGTTGAATGGAACTATTATTCACATACTGGAACAACATGGAAAAGTGGACAATGTTCGTTTCAATATATAGACCTATGGATCAGGAAAAGGGTGTTTCAATGGATCAAGAACAGTAAAAATGGAACTTCACCATAATATTCCTTCATCAGTGTCAGTAGCAGGTCATTATATTAAATTTATATACAGTGGACAACTGAAAACTTGTTTTTCAAGTGTGGGCGTACTGGTCACATGGCTGCTGCCTGCCAGGTGGAGGCATCAGAACCTATCAACATTTTTCGTGAACATGACTTTCCGCCATTAATAGAGGACAGTGTATCAGGAAATGAACCCACTATTGTAAATACTGCAGTTCCAGGTGAGGTAGATGAAGTAACCCACAACTGTGTACGTGAAACGTCTGTGGAAACTACTCCCAGTGCGAGTGAGGACGGTGCAGGTGACTTAGGTCAGGACGATAAAGGTAAAGCAGGCAAGGACGGTGCTGACGACACTGCTCAGGACGCTTTACCTGCTGTCACTCAACCTGGTGAGTGTGAGGTAAGTCAGGACAATGTTCATGTGGATTCCCATAACATAGTCACTGACGCTGCCCAGAGCTGCGATGCTGACGGTGGTGCTGACCCTGGTGAGGTGACGATAGAACAAGTAATTGGTTGTCAACTGGATGTAGAGGATGACACCATGCGAGATAGTGATGTAGAAATGTCTGTGCAGAGGGCAACTCCACCCTCTTCAGTATGGTCTGGTAGAAAGGGTATGGGTTGTGTTAAGGCTGGTTATGTAACCAGTCATGTGAAGACATGTGGGAAAAAATTAACCCAGAGTATTGATCTGATACGTATGAAGGACTGCGCCGCTGAATTAAAAGTCTCTGAAAAAATTGACCAGGTGGTTACCGTTGAAGTTCACCGTGACCAAGGCCACGAAGAGTCACAGAAACGTAGCGAGGGCACCGTACAACCGGTGAGTGAGGATCATGGTAAAGAGAACAGTGATAAGACATGGTGGGATATTGTGGGACATGAACAGAATCGAGCCACGAGGGAAAATATTACACTTAGATTTCGAAAAGGGAAAGAAGACACTCAGTGTAGAGTGAGATACCGATGGATAAAGAATAATTTTGTTCTCTCTCAAAATTAAATTCGGGAAGCCTATTAATTTTAATTGTGCTACTTTGAATATTAATGGGCTCAATTGTAGAAACTAACAGTTGCTGCTGTTATCATTGTTTAAATATCATAAATTGGATGTACTTTTAGTGCAAGAACACAATGTACAAGATGTTAAGATACTTGATGTGCTGCTTGATTACTTTGAAATCCTAATAAATCCAACGAACTTGTTGAAAGATAGTACGATGATATTGATTGCTAAACAAGCCCACATCAAGGTTCTTAATACTGAAATGGATGATAATAGTAATGTTTTATATGCGGGGATTTCCTTTTTTGACACCATAGTTCCTTTGCTTAATGTGTATGCTTCCTCTGGCACCCACAGGAAGAAAGAGAGGGAGGAATTGTTCTCTAAAGAGTTACTGTATTTTTTCAGAAATGATACACGTAAAGTTATTTTTGGTGGCCACTTTAATTGTGTCACTTCTGTGAGAGATTGTAGCTTTCTGTCGAACACATGTGTATCTCCTGCTTTAATTACACTTTTGAAATGTATTGGTATCAAGGATGCGAATAGCATTAACGGAGGTGTTTATGAGTACATATATGTTCGCCAGAATTACGGTTCTAGGCTTGATAGAATATATATGCACACATTACACGCTAAAATTAGTTCTTGCAGTACTGTTCCGGTCAGCTGTAGGAAGTCATTGTATGGTTGTGGTGAAGCTTGTTATTGACGATCAGGTTACAGTGGTGACAGGGTCATGGAAGCTCATTTGCAGTCTGTTCCAGAGTAGAGATGTAATTGATAATTTTCAAGTATTGTGGGAACACCTGGTTGGGCAAAAGCATAAGTTCAGATGTCTGTTGGAGTGGTGGGACATGTGTAAAATTGCATGCAAAAGTTTCATCGTGAAAGTGTCCAAAAGAAAGGCTGCTGAAAAATATGGTCTGTTAACCTTATTCCAACACAGATTAAAACAACTTTATGCAAAGGTCAATATGGGATTAGACAAGTATGAAGAAATTACCATTTTAAAGGACAAAATAACAAAATGCAGGATGAAATATCTGAAGGAGTCAATGTTCGGCTCCAGATTAATGATAGGATTAATGATGTTATGTTCGAGGTGAATTAGAGAAATTGTACAAAAAAGTGAACGTAGACCAAGATATGCGGGATTTTTTCCTTGGAAAATGTACCCGGGTTTTAACCCAGGATGATAACATGTCATTGTTGGAAGATGTAGATAAGCAGGAAGTGTGGAGTGTGGTCAGGAGTTTAAAGAAGGGTAAATCACCTGGCTGTGATGGGTTCCCGGCGGAATTTTATTTCTATCTATGGGATGTCATTGGTAAAGACTTTGTACAAGTGGTGCAGTATAGCATACAGCATAGGAAGCTTAGCATGTCACAATCTCATGGGATTATTAAGATGATACCAAAAACGGGTGATTTGCATATTCTAACGAACTGGAGGCCACTTTCCTTGCTAAACCAGGATTATAAAATAATATCGAAATTGCTGGCAAATAGACTTAGGATTGCAATGGATAAAATTATATCAAAGGAACAGTTTTGTGGTGTGCCTGGAAGATCTATAATCAATTGTAATAATGTAATTAGGGATGTTATGTATTATGTGTCTGAGAATAATGTTCCTTCCTCCATGATAAACCTCGACTGGTCGAAAGCCTTTGACCGTGTTGATGTTCAGTTTGTATTAGCAATATTGGATAGGGTAGGAGTGGCACAAGAATTTATTGATTGGATCCGTATGCTTTATAAAGAGTGTCGGAGCAGCGTCTGTATCAATGGAGTCTTAAGTAAACCTTTTTCAGTTGAACGATCTGTACGTCAGGGATGTCCCCTTTCAATGATTTTGTATGTTATATTTCAAGAGCCACTGTACTTGGCAATAATAATCAATGACTTTATTGTTCCACCTCGTCTTCCTAATGCTATGATACTTCCTGTTGTTGGTTATGCAGACGATACAACTATTTTTGTGTCGACAGAAGACTCGGTGGTGAATGTTCAGAATGAGTTAGACAACTTCGAAAGAGCAATAGGTGCTGTTATTAACAAGATTGAAGCGTGTATGATGGGGCTTGGCAGTTGGTGTAATAAGGTTACCTGGACAGGTTCATGGTTCAAGGTAGTGGAGTCTATTAAAGCTCTTGGGATTTACTGGTGTATAACATATGAAACAACATTGGTTACGAATTGGCAAGTACTATGTGGAATTATAGTAGTTGCAACGAATATGTTGTCAAATAGGAAAGTGACCCTGTTTCAGAAGGCTGTAATAATCTATTGCAAAATTTTGTCTAAAGTGTGGTATTTGTCATGCTGTGGGAACCGACCTGTGAGATTTATATTTATTTATATGAATTTATATAGAATTTATATTTACGTTAATTTATATATTTTGATAGCAATTGGTATGATGTTAAGTGGATTGCAATAATCTCACAAATCGATCCTTACACATTAGGGGGGTTTATATTAAATATATATATATATATATATATATATATATATATATATATATATATATATATATATATATATATATTTAGGAGTACCACCACTAGTTTAATTAAAGGGACCCACATCCTCGAAGAAGAAAATAAATAGTGTTCAGAGAAGACCTTGTGGATTCTCACTGAATACTTTAATCTTTTCCTCTCCTACCACCCCTATTATTTTTTTTATTTGATTTTATTGCAATGCTACAGTTTACAGAAAACACACACTTATATAACAATATACCAATCAGTGTTCGAAGACCTCGTCCAGCTCCTCGGGGGTCGGGTGCGTACCCAAGATACAGCACGCATTTTCCCTCTGAACAGCGACACTGAGGCGCTGGAACATAAAACTGGCCGCTCTTGGGTCTCTAGTCTTCCCCAATGAGTTCCTCGCCCAGCTCCTTCAGGAACTTAAGTGCACATTTACCCCAGGCGCCCAGAGTCTCAGAGCCTATTGGCACGAACCTGTAACAACGTTCTAGGTCCCTGTACTTGTTAGTTTTCTGGGTCTCCCTGAAGGTGGCCGCCCCGCCTCCCTCAGCTGCGCTGTAAGGTAGATAGATATCAGCCAATGTGGATGCACACGTGTAGTCCCACACGACCTATTTACCTTCCCTCCACGGCTGCAGGGTGACTCCATCTGGGCGTTTTTGGCTGTTGTCAGGTCTGCACAACTGAGGTTCCCTTTGTGCTGGGCACCCAGCTGAAGCCAAACTTCTCTTGATGATGTCATTGACTGCTTCATGTCTGGCAATCTTTCCCTGTGTCTTACGACAGATGAGACCATGGCTGCCTGTATTGGTCTGCCCGTGCATGGCCGCTAATACACCGGTGCTCGGTGGAGATAGGGGCAGCAAGGCGCAGAGCGACACCAATACTTAGGGTCCGATTGTCCAGGCGGGTGCCCAAGGCGGAATTAGGGACTGCCAACAGGAAGTCCCCAGCATGGGGCGCTTGCACAGCTAGAAGACGCGCTTTGTCCTTCCTGGAAGCTGCCTCCAGCAATGATGTGGCGATGTTCTCCACTATGGGGCTATCCCATTTGGACTGTTTGCAGTCATTTGGAAAAGTCGGTCGAGGATGAGAGTTGACGAAAGTGTCCCACTGACCGGCTCCTTCCGCGAATTTGGGATCATGAATCCCAATGGAGTCTCTTAGGTGTTCCGGTAATATTTCCTTAACTAATTCACCTGTTGCACTGGTCGAGGATAAGAATGCTGGCAATGCTAACTGTGTCGCCTTGCGAATACCTATCCCCCTGAGTCTAACTGGGAGCGTTGCTTGGTCCCATTGGTCATCTTGCAGGGAGAGGTTTAACACTTTCACGGTTATTGACCTTAGGAGTGTGTCATATGCTTTTAATTTTGGGCTGTCGAAGGAGGGCGCACACCTTAGGAAATAGGTCAGTCTGGGCAAAGCCAGGCACCTTGTGAGAAGGTACAAAGCATCGTGGGCGTCCAAAGCCCCTATTCTTCCCTGCATCCTCCTCAGGTCGTTCAGCTTTTCTTCGAGGACTACCTCAATGGCGCTCGAGCCCAGAGGTGCCCCTAGCAGCACACTGTCGGTGGGAGCGATCACTTGGGCTCCTGGCAATATGATTCGCACTGCATCTATAGTTGGTTGGCTAGATGAGATGATTTCACACTTTAATGGGTTTAGGGTGAGTCCTAACTCCTCTCCCTTAGATTTCACCAGCTGTAGATCTTCTAGCAGGGACTCCTGTGTCCCTGCCAGGGTGCCATCGTCCAGGAACCAGATGTTGAGTTCGCTGGTCAACCTGCTTGTGACCTCTTTAACAGCCATGCAAAAACGAAAAGGGGCAAGTGGGTCTCAAAGCTGGACACCTTCTGCAGAAACAACTTCATGTTCCCCAAACAGCAGCGTCGATTCCCTACTGTACCCTGCTGAGACGAAGGGGAGTAGAGAAGGAAAGCTTGTTCGAACTGCTTCCAGTACCACATCCCTTTTTACCTGGTTGAAGGCATTTTTAAATTCTAATTTAATTAATGCCTTATTTTCTGGGAGGTGCTTGATATAGGCTCGTGCTGCATGAGCTGCTGCTTCACAGCCATGGGGGACACCAAAACCTAGTTGATGGGGTCGAAGCATCGTCGCAGCGTCTATGCTAATTTTTGTGACAGCTGCCCTAGCAACAAGGCGCCGAAGTGTGTCACCCACGGCAATGGGTCTGACTCCACCATCCTTCTTCTTGAGGGCACAAAGGGATGCTCCAAAGAAAAAGGGTTTAATTGTATCTGGGATCAACCCAGAGAGGCAGTCGTTGACAAACTTCGTGACCTCTGACAATAGTGTCTCGGCAACTTCTCTGAGAACTGGGTTTACCATCTCCTTGAGGTGCTGAGGTCTTACTCCAGTGTATCCCCCTGCCGAGCCTGGCGGAAATGACATGATGGCTTTGTATACCTCTGACGCTTGGAGGAATAGAGGTCCCATGTCTGGGACATTTGTGTCCCGAGCAGTGGGTTCCCATGGTAATCTGGGAGGGTGCTAATCTCTCAGTGAGTTGGCGGTAGCGGTATTTCTAGGGGCGATTGTGTCTTCGCTGGTAAGTAACCTAATTGCCCCTACTGTGTTGCCCTCTTCAATTTTTTTTCTTCTATATATATATATATATATATATATATATATATATATATATTAGTATATTTTGGTAGCAGTCTTTCCTGTAGACATATATTATTAAATATGACCGAAAAAGTAAGATTAATAATTCTAACACGAATTTTCTCAATCTTTCGTACATTACGCTTCACTGTTGGAGGTAAATAAAAAATCACTTCTCCAAAATTCATTTTTATTTCTAGTCTGACGCGACACGGGCGCGTTTCGTAAAACTTATTACATTTTCAAAGACTTCACAAATACACAACTGATTAGAACGTATCTCTGATTTTATATCTACATTTGAGTGAGGTGGGAAGGGTGATGTGGCATTAACACAAGACAGAACAGGAGGGGATATTAATAGGGTATTAAAAGTATCAACACAAGACAGAACAGAAACAATGGGTATTGAATAGAAGTGTTTGTAGAAAGCCTATTGGTCCATATTTCTTGATGCTTCTATATTGGAGCGGAGTCTTGAGGTGGGTAGAATATAGTTGTGCAATAATTGGCTGTTGATTGCTGGTGTTGACTTCTTGATGTGTAGTGCCTCGCAAACGTCAAGCCGCCTGCTATCGCTGTATCTATCGATGATTTCTGTGTTGTTTACTAGGATTTCTCTGGCGATGGTTTGGTTATGGGAAGAGATTATATGTTCCTTAATGAAGCCCTGTTGCTTATGCATCGTTAAACGCCTAGAAAGAGATGTTGTTGTCTTGCCTATATACTGGGTTTTTTGGAGCTTACAGTCCCCAAGTGGGCATTTGAAGGCATAGACGACATTAGTCTCTTTTAAAGCGTTCTGTTTTGTGTCTGGAGAGTTTCTCATGAGTAGGCTGGCCGTTAATATATATATATATATATATATATATATATATATATATATATATATATATATATATATATATATATATATATATATATATGCAGCCAATCAAACTACAGTATTAACTACATTTATTAGTAAATAAATTGGAGGTGCCTTATCTTATTGTACAGCAGGCTTAGTCCACCAGATATAACTGGGATGTAGACATCAAATTATCCTAATATGAGGCTAGCTTCCATCACCCTGGTAACTGATATACCAAGCTTGCTTCCTCTTCTTGTCCTGTCAAAAGGCACTAGCTATAAAGCCAGAATCCTAATATATGACAGCTATATCAGAGAAAACACATTAAATAATAAGGACCAAGGCTTAATTACCTTTATAAAGAGGCTAGTTCACATCCTAACCGGTTCGAACAATATCTACCTAACATTAACTGGCCAGAAATGATTAGATAAACTGGTTTCGGTAGGACACTTCCCTTGTTCATGTTGACAGCGTGTTGATGATGGTTGAACACTTTGATCTCCATAGCACTTCGTCCAAGAGAAGTTATAGGAGCTGAATTTGCTCCCCTGCGCCTCTGGTCTCAACAAACAATGGCTGACCACCCCGTCACCACTGACGCTACTGGCTTACTTTGTCTAGATGTTAGTAAGTGATAGAAGGGTCATATCTACTCTATTTTGATACTGATAATTAAGTTAATTTATATGTGATGTTTTTATGATGGTAAAAGTACAAAGACTAATGTATTTAAGAATAATTCCCAACAGAATAGCTGGTGAATTTATCATACTATGTGGCAATGACATCCCGTTTCCTATTGATGGAAAATTCCACTACAAGCTACATTTTCTATGGGTAACTTGTGTATACAACAGCAGCAATATTATCTGCAAATTGCATGTAATATTATTAAATGGTGTCGGGTTTTCCGACACTCGCAGCTTTCCCATAGACAAGAAAAGTGCTATGGAGATTGACAAAACTATTTTTAGATATGTATGGTATGTTAGATACCAACCAATTAAACGGACTACTCTATGTAAAGGTAAGAAAAACGGTGGAATAGGAATACTGAATGTTTACCATAAGTCATTGGCAATCTTATGTGTTACCTTTAGAAAGGAGATAATGCAGAGGAATAGTGTAAATACGCTAGGACATTACTTTTGTAAATTACGTGTTAGCTACTTGATACATATGCCAGAGTATACTGACCTTGATACATATGCCAGAGTATACTGACCTTGATACATATGCCAGAGTATACTGACCTTGATACATATGCCAGAGTATACTGACCTGGCCTTTATTTCACCGCACTTTTATTCATGTGCAATTGATGTTCTCAGGCGGATTTGTAATATTGAAGGGTTTTTAATGATGAACAGTAAACAAGTGTATGATGTTATACTACCAAATATAGTTCCTAGAGTAGAGGAGGCATATCCACTCTTTAGCTGGCAAGTAATATGGGCAAACCTTCATGTTAAATTTATTGCCCCAAAACAACGTGAGCTGTTGTATCGCTATATTCATGAGACCCTTCCTACTAATGATAGGTTGTTGATGTTGGGCATTAAGGACAACAATAGGTGTGACCAATGTACTGAAATTGAGAATAATATGCATATATTTTATTTCTGTAAGCAGAAAGTTGTTCTTGTAAACTGGATTAGAGATACTCTTAAAGCTTTATGTGGACCAAGTATTAGAGTGGAGTTAATGAGGTTTTTAATGTTTCATATTGACTTATAATGCAAGAAAATTAAGAATACAATAATTATGTTACTTTCTGATTACATTTTTTGTGTGTGGGTAGGCAGGCTGGAAGGTTACTCAGTAGACAAAATATTAAAGTTCTTGCGAGGCAGGATCAGGTATAACATTTGGGGTTTACGGCTCATGCTCGGTGATGATATGGAAAAGTTGTTTGCTGAGAATTATATAAAATATATATAAATGTAATAATTTCCCCTGTAAATTAATGAAAATATAATCTCTAATATTGTAAATAATATAAAGAAAAATAAGTATAACATTTAGGGGTTTAAAGTTCACGTTCTGTGATAATAAAACACTTGTTTACTGAGAATTGTACTACTGTATATGTTATGTAGTATTGCCTTGTAAAATTTATGAATATATGATTTATATTGTATTTTATTCAATAAACATAAAAAAAATCTTTGTACATCAGTTACTTGGGTGATGGAAGCTAGCCTCTCACGAGGATAATATGGTGTCCACATCCCGGTTACACCTGGTGGACTAAGCCTACCATACAGTAAGATAAGACACACACAAGTTATTTACTATTATATGTAGTTTAATACTGTAATTTGATTGGCTGCATATATAAAAAAAATAATATAAACTCCCCCTAATGTGTGAGGATCGATTTGTGAGAATTTATAGAAATACAGTCCGCTAAACATCTCTTGCAACGCCTCCACCACACTTGACAACACTTGACACGCCTCCACCACACTTGACAACACTTGCCATGGCACCATCACACTTGACACCCCACCACTGCACTTGACACGCCACCACCACACTTGACACCCCTTGTCACGGCACCATCACACTTGACAATCCTTGCAACGCCTCCACCACACTTGACACGCCACCACCACACTTGACACGCCACCACCACACTTGACAGCACTTGACACGCCACAACCACACTTGACAACCCTTGCCACGCCTCCACTACACTTGGCAACCCTATCCACGCCACAACCACACTTGACAACACTTTCCACGCCTCCACCACACTTGACAACACTTTCCACGCCTCCACCACACTTGACAACCCTGGCCACGCCACCACTTCACTTGACAACACTTGCCACACCACCACTACACTTGACAACACTTGACACACCACCACCACACTTGCCACACCACCACTACACTTGACAACACTTGCCACGCCACTACAACCACACTTGATAACACTTGACACACAACTACCACACTTGACAACCCTTGCCATGGAACTTGTATCTGTAGCACTATATTTTTGGATTCTTTTTCCAGTATTGTGTAAATCTTCATTAGAACTGAGGAAAAAATTAAGGGAAATATCACCTCCTGCCCAAAAAGACTTTACAAATCTATAATGAAGGATCGGACAGCCTCGGAGCCTGCAAAAACAAGATTTTAAGTCGTATTTTGATTATAAATAATAGCTGTGGGCGGCAAAATGTGTCACTCTGCCAGACGACTATTACCAACATTTACTCCAAAGGATTCAACGATAAAACCGGGTTTCAAAGTTCAACAATGCTTGAATGTAACATTTCAGCACAAAAGCCTGTAACTAATTATGTATTTCTTTTTGTCGCTTTTTAATATGGAATTTTATCACAGTGAAGACTTATTTTTCAGCTTCTGCGTGAACAGAGAGGATTTATGTGGGTAGGCTGCTTCCGGGTAGGCTGTTTGTACAGGCTGCTTCCGGGTAGGCTGTTTGTACAGGCTGCTTCCGGGTAGGCTGTTTGTACAGGCTGCTTCCGGGTAGGCTGTTTGTACAGGCTGCTTCCGGGTAGGCTGTTTGTACAGGCTGCTTCCGGGTAGGTTGTTTGTACAGGCTGCTTCCGGGTAGGTTGTTTGTACAGGCTGCTTCCGGGTAGGTTGTTTGTACAGGCTGCTTCCGAGTAGGCTGTTTGTACAGGCTGCTTCCGGGTAGGCTGTTTGTACAGGCTGCTTCCGGGTAGGCTGTTTGTACAGGCTGCTTCCGGGTAGGCTGTTTGTACAGGCTGCTTCCGGGTAGGCTGTTTGTACAGGCTGCTTCTGGGTAGGCTGTTTGTACAGGCTGCTTCCGGGTAGGCTGTTTGTACAGGCTGCTTCCGGGTAGGCTGTTTGTACAGGCTGCTTCCGGGTAGGCTGTTTGTACAGGCTGCTTCCGGGTAGGCTGTTTGTACAGGCTGCTTCCGGGTAGGCTGTTTGTACAGGCTGCTTCCGGGTAGGCTGTTTGTACAGGCTGCTTCCGGGTAGGCTGTTTGTACAGGCTGCTTCTGGGTAGGGTGTTTGTACAGGCTGCTTCCGGGTAGGCTGTTTGTACAGGCTGCTTCCGGGTAGGCTGTTTGTACAGGCTGCTTCCGGGTAGGCTGTTTGTACAGGCTGCTTCCGGGTAGGCTGTTTGTACAGGCTGCTTCTGGGTAGGCTGTTTGTACAGGCTGCTTCCGGGTAGGCTGTTTGTACAGGCTGCTTCTGGGTAGGCTGTTTGTACAGGCTGTATCCGGGCAGGCTGTGTTTGTACTTACCTAGTTGTGCTTGCGGGGGTTGAGCTCTGGCTCTTTGGTCCCCGCCTCTCAACTGTCAATCAACTGGTGTACAGATTTCTGAGCCTACTGGGCTCTATCATATCTACATTTGAAACTGTGTATGGAGTCAGCCTCCACCACATCACTGCCTAATGCATTCCATTTGTTAACTACTCTGACACTGAAAAAATTCCTGAAAATCTACAGCCCGGGTGGTACGCAGTAATACCATACCCGCGGGGGTACCTACAGCCCGTGTGGTAGACAGTAGTACCATACCCGCGGGGTACCTACAGCCCGTGTGGTACACAGTAATACCATACCCGCGGGGTACCTACAGCCCGGGTGGTACACAGTAATACCATACCCGCGGGGTACCTACAGCCCGTGTGGTAGACAGTAGTACCATACCCGTGGGGTACCTTCAGCCCGGGTGGTACACAGTAGTACCATACCCGCGGGGTACCTAGGGCCCGGGTGGTACACAGTAGTACCACACCCGCGGGGTACCTACGGCCCGGGTGGTACACAGTGATACCATACCCGCGGGGTACCTACAGCCCGGGTGGTACACAGTGATACCATACCCGCGGGGTACCTACAGCCCGTGTGGTACACAGTAATACCATACCCGCGGGGTACCTACAGCCCGGGTGGTACACAGTAGTACCATACCCGTGGGGTACCTACAGCCCGGGTGGTACACAGTAATACCATACCCGCGGGGTACCTACAGCCCGTGTGGTACACAGTAATACCATACCCGCGGGGTACCTACAGCCCGGGTAGTACACAGTAGTACCATACCCGTGGGGTACCTACAGCCCGTGTGGTACACAGTAATACCATACCCGCGGGGTACCTACAGCCCGTGTGGTAGACAGTAGTACCATACCCGTGGGGTACCTACAGCCCGGGTGGTACACAGTGATACCAAATGAGTGGTACCAACAATATCTTTACTGGTAATTATCGTCATTCTGCCGTACTTAACAAGGCCATTAACGCTCCAGAAATATTCCACCTCATAAGACGAAAATTAAAAAATATATATTGTAAACTTTCATTAAGTGTTTTGTCTTGAAGAACATTTGTTAATAGACACACTTAGAAAACAGGCATCTTGGAAATATAGGTCGCCCTAATGTCGCATGGTAGTAAGGGTGTAAATGGTGGTGTTGCTAGCCGCGTCTCCGGCACGGCGCCGCCGTAACAGCCTCTTCTGGCCTGGGATGATGGCTGGGGAGGGTCCTGCTCGGCGGGAGATGGTAAAAACATTGTTGAATTATGTTAAGACGCGCATCTTGCTTCCTTAAGGACTAATTCTTCCTGTGAGCGCATATTAGGAGACGCCTCCACGGCTGCTACCCAGCGCCACCTGCCTCCTCATATATGATTTATATATATATTACCTGGAGCATACCTGGAGCATTCCTGGAGTATTCCTGGAGTATTCCTGGAGAGGGTTCTGGGAGTTCCTCAACCCCCCAAGCCCGGCGTGAGGCCAGGCTCGACTTGTGATAACTTGGTCCAACAGACTGTTGCTTGGAGCGGCCCGCAGGCCCACATATCCATTACAGCCTGGTTGGTCCAGCACTTCTAGCAAGAACTTGTCTAAGTGCCTCTTGAATACATCCACCTTTGTTCCAGCAATATTTAAAATGTTTGCTGGGAGGGTGTTGAACAGCTGTGGACCTCTGATGTTCAGACAGTGTTCTCTGATTGTGCCTATGGCACCTCTGCTCTTCACTGGTTCTATTCTGCATTTCCTTCCATGTCTTCCGCTCCAGTAAGTTGATATTTTACTGTGCATATTTGGGACCTGGCCTTCAAGTATCTTCCATTTATATATATTGTTTGATACCTTTCTCGTCTCCTTTCCAAAGAGTACATTTTGAGAGCTTTGAAACTGTACCAATAATTCAGATGTTTTATCGTTTCTATGCGTACCATACATGTTCTCTGTATTCCGTCTAATTCATAGATCTCTCCGGTTCTGAAAGGTGAAGTGAGTACTGAGCAATACTCAAGACGGGACAGCACCAGTGGTTTAAATAGTATCATCATTGCTGCGGGGTCTCTGGATGTGAACGTTCTCATAATGCATCTTATCATTTTCCTGGCCGCCGCTATATTTGCTCGGTTATGTTCACTAAATGTTAGGTCGTCAGACATAATAATTCCCAGATCTTTTACATGTTGCTCTCCTTCTATGATTGTGTCTCATTGTGTCCTGTATCCTGTGTCTCGTTTAACTTCCTCGTTTCCACCATACCTCAGTACCTTGAGCTTATCACATGTTAAACATAATGTTGTTACAACCGGCGCTAGTCTCAGAACTGTTTACGTTACTGTCCAGTGGTAAAGCAGTTTTTTTTTATTATAATTATTTTCTACCACAGACGTGGCCACACATTTACAATGCTAACTAGCATATATACATTTTCTTCTGTCCTCCATGGACAGGGTTAGAGATGTGTTAAACATAGAGTTCAAGGGTTTTTGAGCAATAAAACACAGAAGGTGATTTGGTGCTTTTAAAATGCTAAGCAAATCTACATACGTAAATACATAGATACACAGATTTACGTATGCCCTACATAAAGTGTTCGATGTGTCTTTTACATAATGTCATTAATGTGCATTTACAAAGGTGAAATGTAATTCTGATCAGCTTCCATATATACTTTATACACATACATAAACACATACATATACATACACACACACATATACGTACATATAGGAAGCAGAGAGTTACAGTGAGGGGTGAGTACCTCAGACTGGCGTGAAGTCACCAGTGGAGTCCCACAGGGCTCTGTACTTGGACCTATCCTGTTTCTGATATACGTAAATGATCTCCCAGAGGGTATATACTCATTCCTCTCAATGTTTGCTGACGACGCCAAAATTTTGAGAAGGATTAAGACAGAGGAGGACAGCTTGAGGCTTCAAGAAGACCTGGACAAACTGCAGGAATGGTCGAACAAATGGCTGTTAGAGTTTAATCCAAGCAAATGTATTGTAATGAAGATAGGGGTAGGAAGCAGGAGACCAGATACAAGGTATCACTTGGGAGATGAAATACTTCAAGAGTCCGAGAGAGAGAAAGACCTGGGGGTTGATATAACGCCAGACCTGTCCCCTGAAGCTCATATCAAGACGATAACATCAGCAGCATATGCCAGGTTGGGTAACATAAGAACGGCCTTTAGAAACTTGTGTAAGGAATCTTTCAGAACATTATATACCACATATGTCAGACCAATCCTGGAGTATGCGGCACCAGCATGGAGTCCATATCTAGTCAAGCATAAGACTAAAATGGAAAAGGTTCAAAGGTTTGCCACCAGACTAGTACCCGAGCTGAGAGGTATGAGCTACGAGGAGAGACTACGGGAATTAAACCTCACTTCGTTGGAAGACAGAAGAGTTAGGGGGGACATGATCACCACATTCAAGATCCTCAAGGGAATTGACAGGGTTGATAAAGACCGGCTGTTTAACACAAGGGGCACACGCACTAGGGGGCACAGGTGGAAACTGAGTGCCCAAATGAGCCACAGAGATATTAGAAAGAACTTTTTTAGTGTCAGAGTGGTTGACAAATGGAATGCATTAGGAAGTGATGTGGTGGAGGCTGACTCCATACACAGTTTCAAGTGTAGATATGATAGAGCCCAATAGGCTCAGGAACCTGTACACCTGTTGATTGACAGTTGAGAGGCGGGACCAAAGAGCCAGAGCTCAACCCCCGCAAGCACAACTAGGTGAGTACAACTAGGTGAGTATATACATATATATATATATATATATATATATATATATATATATATATATATATATATATATATATATATATATATATATATATATACACATGCATTCACATACATTTGTCTCTTTTACTCTGACAGGGTGAGATAGCTGAAATAGAAACTAGTGTGCAATTAAGCACTTAATCACTGAAGGTGATTAAGGTGCTTTTACAAGCTCAGGTTATATAGTTACATCACATACATACATTATATAATTGATACATTACATGTTTAATCTTGGGTACAAGTCCAATATATCATCAAGTGTTCCAGTACGCATATAGTAATTACACAGTTCAGCATACCTTAGCCCAGGAGGGCGAAAGTCAGTCAATATGGGACATTCTACAATATAATGTTCAGGAGAGTGCATGTTTTCTCTTTCACAAAGTTGACACATTGTGTACTCGACATTTGGGCTTTGAGAAAGCTGCCAGATACATCTATATCCCAGGCGTATTCTGACCACTATAACATCACATTGCCGGGATCTTGTTCTATTAGTCCCATATGTGAATGTCTCCTCACGATATCTATCATAATATTTAATGCTACAACTTTCAGGTCTTTGTGAATTTGTTAGGTCGGTGAGATCTTCATTAGATATTTGTTTAAATATTCTCTTTGTCACTGCTAATGAAACACCCATATCAATTTCTACCACTGGTTTTCTACAGGCTGACTTAGCACGCATTTCAACAGTGTCATACCTTGAGAAGCCAACATGTGATGGTATCCATAGGAATTTAATTTCAAGTCTCTTTTCTTTAGCAGCTGAAACATTCATTCGAATATCTCTGACTATTTTCTGGGTGTTACTATTATGTGCGTTCAATGCCAGGAGTGCACTCTACGAGTCACAGTATATAAGTCTCAGCCTTTGTCTTTTAAAAATTCAGTGGCAAGGTATATGCCTGCAAGTTCGGTTTGAGTTGTACTTGCCAAGTCATTGACGCGCTTCATTGCTGTAAGTACGAGAGAAGATTGTTCAAATATGTTACATGCACATCCGGTACATCGTCCACCTTCTTCTACAGAGCCGTCGGTATAGCACTGATACACATCGTTACTCATACTCTGAGTACTCTCAGTGATGCTTTTCAGTGTTAACTGTTTTAATAATGTAGTGTGCACACTATCTTTCTTGGGCTCATTTACAAAATCAACTGATAGATCCCAGTTATCCCATGGAGTAATTGGTTGATTAGTCATTAATTGAGTTGGGTACATATTTAATATTTTGATGGAGTTGGCTACCTTGTAGAACCAAAATTCATAATCAGATTTCGTTCTTCTATAGACCTCAGGTGAGTGCAGCATATTGGAAAGTTTAGCTTGAAACTTCATGTGTTGTCTAGATCTAGCAGTAAGGTATATGGCCTCACACGAGTCAACATACTCATGGGATAAGAAGAGCCACTGTCTTATTAATAACATCAATGTCTTTATGGGGAAGGGGGAGGGGAACAAAAACTCTACCCATAACATTCCATTAATATTCTAAGGAAACTACTCCAAGCTTGTACTAAAGAGGCACCCTTCTTGAGCCCGGATGGGCACATGTATAAGCAAGTAGATGGGGTCGCCATGGATTCTCCCCTAGGTGTCCTGTTTGCAAACTTCTACATGGGTACCATCGAGCAAAAAGTCTTAGTCGACGTGAACTTGAAACCGGCCATATACTGCAGATATGTTGACGACATTTTTACACAGGTACCTGATGTCGGACGTCTGCAGGAGCTGAAGGAGGCATTTGAGCAGAGTTCTGTGCTGCGTTTCACTTACGAGATGGAAAAGGATGGGAAGCTGCCCTTTCTAGATGTAACAGTCATGGAAAAGAGCGGAGGTTTCCACACTGCAGTCTACACTAAGGAAACGAACATAGGAATGTGCCTAAATGCCAACAGCGACTGCCCAGACAGGTACAAGAGGAGTGTTGTTAACGCATATGTCGACCGTGCTCTCAGCCACAGCTCAGAATGGAAGCAAGTCGACAAAGAACTCTGAAGGGTAAGGCAGGTCCCAGTCAACAACGGCTTCTCCAATGGTTTCGTCGAAGACATCATAAGAAGGAAAGTGAAACACCATGCAACCTCTGAAGAGACTACTAACATAACACCTATTAGACTATTGTACAGGAACTTCTTTTCAACAGCTCATAAAACGGAGGAAAGGGTCCTGAAAGATATTGTTAATAGAAACGTTATCCCTACAGACAAAAATCAGAGGATACAACTGACGATTTACTATAAAACCAGAAAAACGGCCAGCCTACTCATGAGAAACTCTCCAGACACAAAGCAGAACGCTTTAAAAGAGACCAACGTCGTCTATGACTTCAAATGCCCTCTTGGGGACTGTAAGCTCCAAAAAACCCAGTATATAGGCAAGACAACAACATCTCTTTCTAGGCGTTTAACGATGCATAAGCAACAGGGCTCCATTAAGGAACATATAATCTCTTCCCACAACCAAACCATCGCCAGAGAAATCCTAGTAAACAACACAGAAATCATCGATAGATACAGCGATAGCAGGCGGCTTGACGTTTGCGAGGCACTACACATTAAGAAGTCAACACCAGCAATCAACAGCCAATTAATGCACAACTATATTCTACCCACCTCAAGACTCTGCTCCAATATAGAAGCATCAAGAAATATGGACCAATAGGCTTTCTACAATCACTTCCATTCAATACCCATTGTTTCGTGTTCTGTTGTCGGAAAATCCGACACCATTTAATAATCATACAGATAATAGCTGTATTACCAACAAGTTACCCATAGAAAGCGTAACTTGTAGTGGAATTACCGTCTATAGAAAACGGGATATCATCACCACATACTATTATAATTCACCACCTATTATGGTGGGAATTATTCTTAAATACATTAGTCTTTGGACTTTACCATCATAAAAACATCTTATATAAATTAACTTAATTATCAATATTAAAGAAGAGTAAATGTGACCCTTCTATCACTTTCTGACATGTGGGCAATGTAAGCCAGGCGTCAGAGTGAGGAAGGAAGCAGCCATTGTTGTGTCACCTCCGAGACGTGTGGAGCAAATTTGGCTCCTATCATATCTGGACAATGTCGGCCAGGCGTCAATAGTATGGAGTGTTAGATGCAGCCATTGTTGAGACTAGACCAGAGGCTCACATGGGAGCAAATTCGGCTCCTGTTAAATTTACTTGGACGTAGTGTTATGGAAACTAAAAGTGTACCATTATCAACACGCTGTCTACAAATTCAAGTTAAGTGTTCTTTCCGAAACCCATTATCTATCATTAGTGGCCATTAATGTCATTGGGTAGGGTTAGCCGGTTAGAACGCGAAATCGCCTCAAACTAAAGGTAATTAAGCCAGGTCTTTATTGTTCCATGTACTGTATAGTGTTTTCTCTGATATAGCTTGTCATATATAGGATTCTGGCTTCACAGCTAGCGCACTTTTGACAGGTCAAGACGAGGAAGATTTTGTGCACCAGTTACTGGGTGATGGAAGCTACCTCAAAGAGGATAATTTGGTGTCTACACCCTAGTTATACCTGGTGGACTAACCTGCTGTACTATAAGATAAGGAACCTCTTCAATGTTTAATAGTATGTAGTCTCTTACTGTAGTTTGATTGGCTGCATATATATAAACTAATAAACCCCCCCTAATGTGTAAAGGATCGATTTGTGAGATTATGAGATTATTGCAGAAATACAGTCCACTTAACATTATACAAATTGCTATCGAAGTATATAAATTAAATAAATATAAATCTCACAGGTCGGTTCCCACATTATTTGGTCCTTCGAACCGGATTATTCGGTCCTATGAACCCACATTTGGTCATCTTAGTACCGGATGAACCAGTTAACCAGTGGATTCATTAAATATACTAGTGCAGTGTTATTTAAACAAAGCCAGCAGTCAAGACGGCAGCGTAGCCTCGAGGGAGCTCAGGAGCCTCCCTCAGCCGAGTTCAGCTTCGTCAGCGGTTTCATGCACACCCACAGATATTTGGTGGCGTGTTATTTCGTGAAATGACAGCGCTAATATAGAAGCCAGCCAAATTAGTGGCTGTGTCCTCGCAAGATTGTTCACGGATTTCGTGGTGTTACATTTCGCGAGAGATTATCTACGAATTTTGTGGACTTTATTTCGCGAGGTCACTAATAATATTTAATACTTCTTGATAATATTAGAAGTTTCATAGAGGCTAATTAAGAGGCTATTATCAATAATTGTGTATATTATTTCTCCAAAATAGAGAATTATTTAATATAAATTGCACTAGTGATCACAGTATAATATTTACTAATTGCCAACCCACAACAGGGTAGGATATGACTAGTTGAACTATTATTGTTCATCCTAGTCCCATTATTACCATAGTCAGTTGTACTATATTGATCAACCTAACACCATTAATGAATGGTCCAGACCCTATTTTGGGTGTAATTTTTATCAACTCGAATTGAGTTGTATATATAATAATTTACTTATGATCATTACACCTTTGAGTGATTAATTAGTGTCTATTCCATCCTAGGGTGATATAGAAGAGCTAACCTAAAGGTACTTCCATGACACTGGTTTATCACTCAAATCATTAGTGTGTATGATTGTATATATATAATGTGTATTAATTTTAAGTGCTAACCTCTAGTAGAGGTAGGATTATTGCCTAGTGAGTTCAGAATTTACCCTAGGCTATCATTAGAGTTTGTTCAGTATTATGAGCAGCCCAAGTACAAGCCCCACAAGGCTTCACCAACTAGCCAGTATGGATAATGCTGGCAATGAGAAAACTGTCATACATCTAGTACTACAATTGCTGGATTTACCACAACCTGATCAGACTGCTGACTCATTACAATCCTTCAGCATGGAGTTTGAGTCACTACTAAGAACATTCAGTCTTAAGGTTGATATAACTACTAGTGAATGGATGACCAAAGTAGTCCTTCAACGAAAATTGTCCAGCGATATACTAGATGAATTATATGCACATCAACATAACACCATCCTGACAGTACAGGACATCACTGAAGGTTTACATTCCATCATAAACAAACGACGAGCAAATGAGGAAGTTAAAGCCTCTTGCAAGCCTTCAGAAATAGAAAATAAGAGTCAATTAAAGGGTAAAACAACTACCCCAAATAAACATCAGTCAATTACTCTAACATCAAGTTGCAGAAAATCTGACAATGCAGCAGCAACCTCCAAGCCTACTGTTACTAGTTCACCCAAACCGGTAACTTCCAAACGTGCAGTAGGCTGGGGGACATGTATGTTCTGCAAAAAGAAACATTCAACATACCATTGTGCTAATTATCCAACCAGAGACACTCGTATTGAGCGACTCCAGGAATTAGGGAGATGTTCGAGGTGTCTCAAGTCACACAACATAGACTATTGTGATACCCAATTCAACACCTGTAACAGGTGTAGAAGAGGTAGACACCATGCAGCACTGTGCAAATATACGAAATTAACGTATTCAAGACCCAAGGTGGAAGATAGCATTCCCACCACAGTACAGTACTGCAAGGTGCAACAAACAAAGAGTGTCCAATCGGCAAAGTCTAAAGGTAATACGACTTTGCCTACTGCCCAAATTACCATCCTGAATAAGAGGGCCAAGGTCCATACCCGTGGGTTGTTTGACCAAGGATCCCAGAGAACATATGTCACTAAAAAGCTGGCAGATGAACTACAATTAAGGCCTGTAGCCCAGATGTCATTCAACATCTCAGGGTTTGTAACAGATGCAGGACCTCAAGTCTACCAGGTGGTACAGCCATCAGTACGTTTAGGCAGGTACGTCTGTAGAGTACAAGCCATTGTGGTGGACAAAATACCAGTAGACCTACAAGTTCAAGGTCTGAGAGCAACAGCCAAATTCCTGAGAAATAGAGGAATAAAATTGGCAGATAATATTAAGTCTGATCACCTCACTGACTTCGGTCTCCTTGTTGGGACAGACTATTGTCATCGATTCATCGGTAGCCCTACTAAATATCAGGGTATAACCATGTTAAACTCTGCAGGAGGTAAATTACTCTCAGGCCCAGTATCAAGCCTGAGGAGACCTATGCCTGCAGATAAACAATACCAGTAGAAATCTAAATTTGTCAGCTGATTATATTTCTCCAGTAGCATTATACTAAGGAGATTACAGCTGACTATAGTAACAGAGGTTGATGTTAGTATCATCATTTAAAGCTGAAGATGAGTTCATGAGGCCTCAGTGGCAAATCAGTGAACAGTAGCCTAAAACAGCTACAAGTCACTGCGACCAATGTCACTGAACCCACTGCAGTCTCAGAACCATACTTTACTTTAATGATGAGCTATTCAATCTTCTGAATCAATTAACTAAATTTAACCCCAATAAATCTGATGACTGATTTGATACATTTATTATTTAATCAAGATGTATTCCATGGGCCTCAGTGTTTATATATCAGTGACCAGTTACCTGAACAAACTTCAAGTTATATCTATGTCACTGATCTCACTGCAGTCCCTGAATCATACTTGACTGTAGTACTTGATCACATTCAGTCTCCTGGGTTAAATAATATGTAATAAGGCTTGAATATTAGCCTTTCAAGAGTTGACAGGGAAATGAAATCGCATTAGACTTCTAACCCCTGCAACTCTAGTACGGGACATCCGTCCTGTACGAACAGACACACAAATGTGTGATTACTAACTACTAACATCAAATTAATCTAATAATTCGAAGGAGTATCGGTGTTCGTCTGTTCTAATTAGGACTTCGACCCGTGAGCAGCCCCCTGGGGAATTATGTTGGAAAATCCGACACCATTTAATAATCATACAGATAATAGCTGTATTACCAACAAGTTACCCATAGAAAACGTAACTTGTAGTGGAATTACCGTCTATAGAAAACGGGATATCATCACCACATACTATTATAATTCACCACCTATTATGGTGGGAATTATTCTTAAATACATTAGTCTTTGGACTTTACCATCATAAAAACATCTTATATAAATTAACTTAATTATCAATATTAAAGTAGAGTAAATGTGACCCTTCTATCACTTTCTGACATGTGGACAATGTAAGCCAGGCATCAGAGTGAGGAAGGAAGCAGCCATTGTTGTGTCACCTCCGAGACGTGTGGAGCAAATTTGGCTCCTATCATATCTGGACAATGTCGGCCAGGCGTCAATAGTATGGAGTGTTAGATGCAGCCATTGTTGAGACTAGACCAGAGGCTCACACGGGAGCAAATTCGGCTCCTGTTAAATTTACTTGGACGTAGTGTTATGGAAACTAAAAGTGTACCATTATCAACACGCTGTCTACAAATTCAAGTTAAGTGTTCTTTCCGAAACCCATTATCTATCATTAGTGGCCATTAATGTCATTGGGTAGGGTTAGCCGGTTAGAACGCGAAATCGCCTCAAACTAAAGGTAATTAAGCCAGGTCTTTATTGTTCCATGTACTGTATAGTGTTTTCTCTGATATAGCTTGTCATATATAGGATTCTGGCTTCACAGCTAGCGCACTTTTGACAGGTCAAGACGAGGAAGATTTTGTGCACCAGTTACTGGGTGATGGAAGCTACCTCAAAGAGGATAATTTGGTGTCTACACCCTAGTTATACCTGGTGGACTAACCTGCTGTACTATAAGATAAGGAACCTCTTCAATGTTAATAGTATGTAGTCTCTTACTGTAGTTTGATTGGCTGCATATATATAAACTAATAAACCCCCCTAATGTGTAGAGGATCGATTTGTGAGATTATGAGATTATTGCAGAAATACAGTCCACTTAACATTATACAAATTGCTATCGAAGTATATAAATTAAATAAATATAAATCTCACAGGTCGGTTCCCACATCTGTCTTGTGTTGATGAATTTAATACCCTATTAAAACCACCTCACCCCATCCACCTCACTCAAATGTAGATATAAACAAATCGGAGATGTGTAAGTTCTATTCAGTTGTGTATGTGTAAACTAAAGTCTTTGAAAATGTAATAAGTTTTACGAAACGCGCTCAAGTGTCGCGTCAGACTAGAAATAAAAATGAATTTTGGAAAATTGATTTTTGAATTACCACCAACAGTGAAAAGAAATGTACGAAAGATTGAGAAAATTCGTGTTAGAATTATTAATCTTACTTTTTCGGTCATATTTAATAATATATATATATATATATATATATATATATATATATATATATATATATATATATATATATATATATATATATATATATATGAATGAAAACTCACTAATGAATGAAACTAATGAATGAAAATTTTCATTCGCATATAGTCCTGGGGACCATTCAGGCTTGTTCGCATATATATATATATATATATATATATATATATATATATATATATATATATATATATATATATATATATATATATATACATATATATATATATATATATATATATATATATATATACATATATATATATATATATATATATGTCGTACCTAATAGCCAGAACGCACTTCTCAGCCTACTATTCAAGGCCCGATTTGCCTAATAAGCCAAGTTTTCATGAATTAATGTTTTTTCGTCTACCTAACCTACCTAACCTAACCTAACCTAGCTTTTTTTGGCTACCTAACCTAACCTTACCTATAAATATAGGTTAGGTTAGGTTAGGTAGGGTTGGTTAGGTTCGGTCATATATCTACGTTAATTTTAACTCCAATAAATAAAAATTTACCTCATACATAGAGAAAAGGGTTGCTTTATCATTTCATAAGAAAAAAATTATAGTAAATATATTAATTCAGGAAAACTTGGCTTATTAGGCAAATCGGGCCTTGAATAGTAGGCTGAGAAGTGAGTTCTGGCTACTAGGTACGACATATATATATATATATATATATATATATATGTTAAAATGAAAATGTTCGTATGCACAATCGCTAATCTCCGAAAGTTCTTCACCAATTGCTTTGAAATTTTGACACAACGTTGCATTCGAATAGGCGCGCCTTTTTATATACCTGCTATATAGAAGCCACCCCCTGTGACAGGTAAAAATATGCGTTTTTGAAAAACAGTGCCATCTGTTGCACATAATAGCAACATTCACGCTATACTAAATATGTCACGAATTCCAATTTCAATGTTTCCGATTGCATTGTTAAATTTTATTTTCATAGATTTTGATTTATTTTATTTTTTATTGAATTATTTTGTGTGACATTGTGTTGGAATTGAGCTGTGTTGTTTACCATACAGTTCATTTTGTAAAAATAAGTATAGATGCCACACCTGTGACAGGTAAAACTAATCTTTTCTTGAAAAACAGCGCCATCTGTTGCATCTAAGAGCAAATCACATGGTATAATAAATACGTTACAATTCCATTTCAATGTTTCTGATTGCAATGATAAATTGAATTTTCATAGATTTTGATTTATTTTCATTTTGATTTAATTATTTTGAGTGAATTGCGTTGGAATTGAGCTGTGTTGTTTACCATGGCATTCATTTCGTGAGTATAGTTTATTTTTTTATTGTTTCATATTTTCATTTCATTTTATCTGTTTTTCTTATTTTTCAGTGATGGGAACATCAGATCACTTGATGTTCCCAATTTTCTGACAGGAACATCAGATCATTTGGAAAGGCATCGGACGAGGGAGTGGGGAATGGTGGGGATGACGAGGGGGCCGGGTGAGGGGGGGATGGTGGGGATGACGAGGGGCCGGGTGAGGGGGGGATGGTGGGGATGACGAGGGGACGGGTGAGGGGGGAATGGTGGGGATGACGAGGGGACGGGTGAGGGGGGAATGGTGGGGATGACGAGGGGCCGGGTGAGGGGGGAATGGTGGGGATGACGAGGGGACGGGTGAGGGGGGAATGGTGGGGATGACGAGGGGACGGGTGAGGGGGGAATGGTGGGGATGACGAGGGGACGGGTGAGGGGGGAATGGTGGGGAGGACTGGGGGACAGGGAAGGTTGCTGTGGCTCAGCGACGCGTGGCCGGGTACAACTATTATATATATGTCTGTTTCTCAACCTCGGGTGAGATATATTGATTTGTTTCTCCTTCTTGAATGAGATATATTGGTCTGTTTCTCCTCCTTCGGTGTGATATATTTGACTGTTTATAAACCTTCGATGAAATATATTGGGCTGTTTCTTGACTTAAGGTGAGATATATTGGTTTGTTTCTCAACCTTTGGGGAAATATATTGATCTGTTTCTCCACCATAGGTAAGATATATAGGTCTGTTTCTCAACCTTGGGTGAAATATTGTTCCTCTCAACCCTGATGCCAAGTTAATCAGTTTGACGATTGTCAAATCTTCCAAAACACCAATGGTTCAGGTTGATAATAGTCTTGATTACCTTGCTCGTGAATTAAAGAGTCATGTTTTGTCAAATACGTCACTAACATCAGCCTCCGCGTTCACCCTCCCTGAGAGATGAACTTATATATGTTCAACCTTGGGAGGTTCACTCATGTGTTCAACATCTCCTCCAGCCTACACCGGTAAGTAAGTATTCTTCTCAAGAAGGCACCAAGCAGGGCAGGCTATGTTGCACCATCTCATTGGCTGACCATTAACGAATATCTATCCTCCAGGGGAACATGAGCCATCTATCCTCCAGGTGAACATGACCCATCTATCCTCCAGGAGAACATGACCCATCTATCCTCCAGGTGAACATGACCCATCTATCCTCCAGGTGAACATGACCCATCTATCCTCCAGGTGAACATGACCCATCTATCCTCCAGGTGAACATGACCCATCTATCCTCCAGGTGGACATGACCCATCTATCCTCTAGGTGAACATGAACCATCTATCCTCCAGGTGAACATGACCCATCTATCCTCCAGGTGAACATGACCCATCTATCCTCCAGGTGAACATGAACCATCTATCCTCCAGGTGAACATGACTCATCTATCCTCCAGGTGAACATGAACCATCTATCCTCCAGGTGAGCATGACCCATCTATTCTCCAGGTGAACATGACCCATCTATCCTCCAGGTGAACATGACCCATCTATCCTCCAGGTGAACATGACCCATCTATCCTCCAGGTGAACATGACCCATCTATCCTCCAGGGGAACATGACCCATCTATCCTCCAGGGGAACATGAGCCATCTATCCTCCAGGGGAACATGACCCATCTATCCTCCAGGTGAACATGAACCATCTATCCTCCAGGTGAGCATGACCCATCTATCCTCCAGGTGAACATGACCCATCTATCCTCCAGGTGAACATGACCCATCTATCCTCCAGGGGAACATGACCCATCTATCCTCCAGGGGAACATGAGCCATCTATCCTCCAGGGGAACATGACTCATCTATCCTCCAGGGGAACATGAGCCATCTATCCTCCAGGGGAACATGACCCATCTATCCTCCAGGGGAACATGAGCCATCTATCCTCCAGGGGAACATGAGCCATCTATCCTCCAGGGGAACATGACCCATCTATCCTCCAGGGGAACATGAGCCATCTATCCTCCAGGGGAACATGACCCATCTATCCTCCAGGGGAACATGAACCATCTATCCTCCAGGGGAACATGAGCCATCTATCCTCCAGGGGAACATGACCCATCTATCCTCCAGGTGAACATGACCCATCTATCCTCCAGGTGAACATGACCCATCTATCCTCCAGGTGAACATGACCCATCTATCCTCCAGGTGAACATGAACCATCTATCATCCAGGTGAGCATGACCCATCTATTCTCCAGGTGAACATGACCCATCTATCCTCCAGGTGAACATGACCCATCTATCCTCCAGGTGAACATGACCCATCTATCTTCCAGGTGAACATGAGCCATCTATCCTCCAGGGGAACATGACCCATCTATCCTCCAGGTGAACATGACCCATCTATCCTCCAGGTGAACATGACCCATCTATCCTCCAGGGGAACATGACCCATCTATCCTCCAGGTGAACATGACCCATCTATCCTCCAGGGGAACATGAGCCATCTATCCTCCAGGGGAACATGACCCATCTATCCTCCACGGGAACATGACCCATCTATCCTCCAGGGGAACATGAGCCATCTATCCTCCAGGGGAACATGAGCCATCTATCCTCCAGGGGAACATGACCCATCTATCCTCCAGGTGAACATGACCCATCTATCCTCCAGGTGAACATGACCCATCTATCCTCCAGGGGAACATGACCCATCTATCCTCCAGGTGAACATGACCCATCTATCCTCCAGGTGTACATGACCCATCTATCCTCTAGGGGAACATGACCCATCTATCCTCCAGGTGAACATGACCCATCTATCCTCCAGGTGAACATGACCCATCTATCCTCCAGGGGAACATGACCCATCTATCCTCCAGGTGAACATGACCCATCTATCCTCCAGGTGAACATGACCCATCTATCCTCCAGGGGAACATGACCCATCTATCCTCCAGGTGAACATGACCCATCTATCCTCCAGGTGAACATGACCTCATTCTATTTCTTCAGTCTCTGCAGCTGAGAATTCTATCCACATACCAGAGTCTCTTATATTGCCGTGCAGCTGGAGTAGCCTATGAGTGCCGCTGGTGGAGACTATGAGTGCAGCTGGAGGAGCCAATGAGTGCAGCTGGAGGAGCCAATGAGTGCAGCTGGAGGAGCCAATGAGTGCAGCTGGTGGAGACTATGAGTGCAGCTGGTGGAGACTATGAGTGCAGCTGGAGGAGACTATGAGTGCAGCTGGAGGAGACTATGAGTGCAGCTGGAGAAGCCTATGAGTGCAGCTGGAGAAGTCTATGAGTGCAGCTGGAGAAGCCTATGAGTGCAGCTGGAGAAGCCTATGAGTGCAGCTGGAGAAGTCTATGAGTGCAGCTGGAGAAGCCAATGAGTGCAGCTGGAGAAGCCTATGAATGCAGCTGGAGAAGCCTATGAGTGCAGCTGGAGAAGCCTATGAGTGCAGCTGGAGAAGCCAGAGTGCAGCTGGAGAAGCCAATGAGTGCAGCTGGAGGAGATATGAGTGCAGCTGGAGGAGACTATCAGTGCAGTTGGAGAAGCCTATGAGTGCAGCTGGAGAAGTCTATGAGTGCAGCTGGAGGAGATATGAGTGCAGCTGGAGGAGACTATGAGTGCAGCTGGAGGAGATATGAGTGCAGCTGGAGGAGACTATGAGTTCAGCTGGAGAAGCCTATGAGTGCAGCTGGAGAAGCCTATGAGTGCAGCTGGAGAAGTCTATGAGTGCAGCTGGAGAAGCCTATGAGTGCAGCTGGAGAAGACTATGAGTGCAGCTGGAGAAGCCAATGAGTGCAGCTGGAGAAGCCAATGAGTGCAGCTGGAGAAGCCTATGAGTGCAGCTGGAGAAGCCTATGAGTGCAGCTGGAGAAGCCAATGAATGCAGCTGGAGAAGCCAATGAGTGCAGCTGGAGGAGATATGAGTGCAGCTGGAAGAGACTATGAGTGCAGTTGGAGAAGCCTATGAGTGCAGCTGGAGAAGCCTATGAGTGCAGCTGGAGAAGCCTATGAGTGCAGCTGGAGGAGACTATGAGTGCAGCTGGAGAAGTCTATGAGTGCAGCTGGAGAAGCCTATGAGTGCAGCTGGAGGAGACTATGAGTGCAGCTGGAGAAGTCTATGAGTGCAGCTGGAGAAGCCTATGAGTGCAGCTGGAGAAGCCAATGAGTGCAGCTGGAGAAGCCAATGAGTGCAGCTGGAGAAGCCTATGAGTCCAGCTGGAGAAGCCTATGAGTGCAGCTGGAGAAGTCTATGAGTGCAGCTGGAGAAGCCTATGAGTGCAGCTGGAGGAGACTATGAGTGCAGCTGGAGGAGACTATGAGTGCAGCTGGAGGAGACTATGAGTGCAGCTGGAGGAGATATGAGTGCAGCTGGAGGAGACTATGAGTGCAGTTGGAGAAGCCTATGAGTGCAGCTGGAGAAGTCTATGAGTGCAGCTGGAGAAGCCTATGAGTGCAGCTGGAGGAAACTATGAGTGCAGCTGGAGGAGACTATGAGTGCAGCTGAGGAGATATGAGTGCAGCTGGAGGAGACAGTGAGTGCAGCTGGAGAAGCCTATGAGTGCAGCTGGAGAAGTCTATGAGTGCAGCTGGAGAAGTCTATGAGTGCAACTGGAGAAGCCTATGAGTGCATCTGGAGAAGTTAATGAGTGCAGCTGGAGAAGCCAATGAGTGCAGCTGGAGAAGCCTATGAGTGCAGCTGGAGGAAACTATGAGTGCAGCTGGAGGAGACTATGAGAGCAGCTGGAGGAGACTTTGAGTGCAGCTGGAGGAGATATGAGTGCAGCTGGAGGAGACTATGAGTGCAGCTGGAGGAGACTATGAGTGCAGCTGGAGGAGATATGAGTGCAGCTGGAGGAGACTATGAGTGCAGCTGGAAAAGCCTATGAGTGCAGCTGGAGAAGTCTATGAGTGCAGCTGGAGAAGCCTATGAGTGCAGCTGGAGGAGACTATGAGTGCAGCTGGAGGAGACTATGAGTGCAGCTGGAGGAGACTATGAGTGCAGCTGGAGGAGATATGAGTGCAGCTGGAGGAGACTATGAGTGCAGTTGGAGAAGCCTATGAGTGTAGCTGGAGAAGTCTATGAGTGCAGCTGGAGAAGCCTATGAGTGCAGCTGGAGGAAACTATGAGTGCAGCTGGAGGAGACTATGAGAGCAGCTGGAGGAGACTATGAGTGCAGCTGGAGGAGATATGAGTGCAGCTGGAGGAGACTATGAGTGCAGCTGGAGGAGACTATGAGTGCAGCTGGAGGAGATATGAGTGCAACTGGAGGAGACTATGAGTGCAGCTGGAAAAGCCTATGAGTGCAGCTGGAGAAGTCTATGAGTGCAGCTGGAGAAGCCTATGAGTGCAGCTGGAGGAGACTATGAGTGCAGCTGGAGGAGACTATGAGTGCAGCTGGAGGAGACTATGAGTGCAGCTGGAGGAGATATGAGTGCAGCTGGAGGAGACTATGAGTGCAGTTGGAGAAGCCTATGAGTGCAGCTGGAGAAGTCTATGAGTGCAGCTGGAGAAGCCTATGAGTGCAGCTGGAGGAAACTATGAGTGCTGCTGGAGGAGACTAAGAGTGCAGCTGGAGGAGATATGAGTGCAGCTGGAGGAGACTATGAGTGCAGCTGGAGAAGCCTATGAGTGCAGCTGGAGAAGTCTATGAGTGCAGCTGGAGAAGTCTATGAGTGCAGCTGGAGAAGCCTATGAGTGCAGCTGGAGAAGCCAATGAGTGCAGCTGGAGAAGCCAATGAGTGCAGCTGGAGAAGCCTATGAGTGCAGCTGGAGAAGCCTATGAGTGCAGCTGGAGAAGCCAATGAGTGCAGCTGGAGAAACCAATGAGTGCAGCTGGAGGAGATATGAGTGCAGCTTTAGGAGACTATGAGTGCAGTTGGAGAAGCCTATGAGTGCAGCTGGAGAAGCCTATGAGTGCAGCTGGAGAAATCTATGAGTGCAGCTGGAGAAGTCTATGAGTGCAGCTGGAGAAGTCTATGAGTGCAGGTGGAGAAGCCTATGAGTGCAGCTGGAGGAGACTATGAATGCAGCTGGAGGAGACTATGAGTGCAGCTGGAGAAGACTATGAATGCAGCTGGAGGAGACTATGAGTGCAGCTGGAGGAGACTATTAGTGCAGCTGGAGGAGACTATGAGTGCAGCTGGAGAAGCCTATGAGTGCAGCTGGAGGAGATTATGAGTGCAGCTGGAGGAGACTATGAGTGCAGCTGGAGGAGACTATGAGTGCAGCTGGAGAAGCCTATGAGTGCAGCTGGAGAAGTCTATGAGTGCATCCCCACACACTGTCTCTCATCCCACACACGGTTTCTCATCCCACACACTGTCTCTCATCCCACACACTGTCTCTCATCCCACACACGGTTTCTCATCCCACACACTGTCTCTCATCCCACACACTGTCTCTCATCCCACACACTGTCTCTCATCCCACTCCCTGTCTCTCATCCACCATGTAAACGTGTTCTTACACACTAGAGTAAGGGGCACTGTACCCATGGCATCCATTGGCATAGAAGTATACCAATCATATGGTACAGAGATGGTAGAGATGGAGATGAATGGTAGAACAATGGTATCCTCAGTGGATTTGCAAGGCCACAAGTAAGTAAGAAATTACAAAAAGAAGGCACCAAGCCGGAAAGACTATGTAGCACCAGTAAATGTTCAGGGCAATCATAGGGCGCTAAATATCACTAAGGATGCCAATACGAGAACAGAAACTCATAAGGCGAACGATATCAACAGTATCCGATTCACCAAGAATTCTATCAAGAGACAAGTGACCGCGAGGGACGGTCGGGAAGCAAGACACACGCCTGAATGTTCTGGAAGTCAGGATATTCAACAAGGAAATGCATGACTGTAAGAGGGACAATGCAGTTTGGAGAAAAAGGCGCATGATGGCTTTCCATTAAGTCTCCGTGAGTTAAGCGTGTATGGCCAATAGCCAACCTTGCCAGAGCCGTTTCCCACCGCCGGTTACGGTGGTAGGAGGAAGGCCACGGGGACACATTACTCTTAAGAGCACGCAGTTTGTTACCAAGTACCATGACACTGTAGACCTCGTGAGAGTGTCTCCACAGGCTGTGTGGAGACGGGAAGCCTCTCTTGAGCACTTGACCTGAGTTGACCTGGCTGTTGGTGCGCCTGTGGCTGAGGTGGGAGTCCCCTTGTTTATGTCTAAACTGGTTGTATTCTCACTCTGACGTTCCACTATACTGTTGTTCTGTTGTTCTTCTGTGTATTGCTCTCTTGTTACTTAACTGTGAACAAGAACTTGCCGTCAGCTGTGAACGCAGAGTCATCTTGGAACTTGGAATTATTTGAGAATATAAAATTATCTTTGAACGTGGAGGCCTCTGAGAACTTGGGTTCTTATCGGAACTTCAAGTAATCTGTTATCCTGGGGTCATCTGTGATCGTGGGGTCATCTGTGATCGTGGGGTCATCTGTGATCCTGGGGTCATCTGTGATCCTGGGGTCAACTGTGATCCTGGGGTCAACTGTGATCCTGGGGTCAACTGTGATCCTGGGGTCAACTGTGATCCTGGGGTCAACTGTGATCCTGGGGTCAACTGTGATCCTGGGGTCAACTGTGATCCTGGGGTTAACTGTGATCCTGGGGTCAACTGTGATCCTGGGGTCAACTGTGATCCAGGGGTCAACTGTGATCCTGGGGTCAACTGTGATCCTGGGGTCAACTGTGATCCTGGGGTCAACTGTGATCCATGGGTCAACTGTGATCCTGGGGTCAACTGTGATCCAGGGGTCAACTGTGATCCTGGGGTCAACTGTGATCCTGGGGTCAACTGTGATCCTGGGGTCAACTGTGATCCTGGAGTCAACTGTGATCCTGGGGTCAACTGTGATCCTGGGGTCAACTGTGATCCTGGGGTCAACTGTGATCCTGGGGTCAACTGTGATCCTGGGGTCAACTGTGATCCTGGGGTCAACTGTGATCCTGGGGTCAACTGTGATTCTGGGGTCATCTGTGATCCTGGGGTCATCTGTGGTCCTGGGGTCATCTGTGATCCTGGGGTCATCTTTGGACCTGGGATCAACTGTGATCCTGGGGTCATCTGTGTTCATGGGGTCATATGTGATCGTGGGGTCATATGTGGTCCTGGGGTCAACTGAGATCCTGGGGTCATCTTTGGTCCTGGGGTCAACTGTGATCCTGGGGTCATATGTGGTCCTGGGGTCAACTGAGATCCTGGGGTCATCTTTGGTCCTGGGGTCATCTGTTGTCCTGTTCATCACAACCAGGACATATATATTAAAGAAATATCACCTATGAACGTTTTAACCTCACAAGAGCCACTGTTGTGTGGTGGTGTAGGAGCCACTGTTGTGTGGTGGTGTAGGGGCCACTGTTGTGTAGTGGTGTAGGGGCCTCTGTTATGTGGTGGTGTAGGGGCCACTGTTGTGTGGTGGTGTAGGGGTCACTGTTGTGTGGTGGTGTAGGAGCCACTGTTGTGTGGTGGTGTAGGGGCCACTGTTGTGTAGTGGTGTAGGAGCCACTCTTATGTGGTGGAGTAGGGGCCACTGTTGTGTGGTGGTGTAGGGGCCTCTGTTATGTGGTGGTGTAGGGGCCACTGTTGTGTGGTGGTGTAGGGGCCACTGTTGTGTGGTGGTGTAGGGGCCACTGTTGTGTGGTGGTGTAGGGGCCACTGTTGTGTGGTGGTGTAGGGGCCACTGTTGTGTGGTGGTGTAGGGGCCTCTGTTATGTGGTGGTGTAGGAGCCACTGTTGTGTGGTGGTGTAGGGGCCACTGTTGTGTGGTGGTGTACGGGCCACTGTTGTGTGGTGGTGTAGGGGCCACTGTTGTGTGGTGGTGTAGGGGCCACTGTTGTGTGGTGGTGTAGGGGCTACTGTTGTGTGGTGGTGTAGGGGCCACTGTTGTGTGGTGGTGTAGGAGCCACTGTTGTGTGGTGGTGTAGGGGCCACTGTTGTGTGGTGGTGTAGGGGCTACTGTTGTGTGGTGGTGTAGGGGCCACTGTTGTGTGGTGGTGTAGGGGCCACTGTTGTGTGGTGGTGTAGGGGCCACTGTTGTGTGGTGGTGTAGGGGCCACTGTTGTGTGGTGGTGTAGGAGCCACTGTTATGTGGTGGTGTAGGGGGCCACTGTTGTGTGGTGGTGTAGGGGCCTCTGTTATGTGGTGGTGTAGGAGCCACTGTTGTGTGGTGGTGTAGGGGCCACTGTTGTGTGGTGGTGTAGGGGCCACTGTTGTGTGGTGGTGTAGGGGCTACTGTTGTGTGGTGGTGTAGGGGCCACTGTTGTGTGGTGGTGTAGGAGCCACTGTTATTTGGTGTTGTAGGGGCCACTGTTGTGGTGTAGTGTAAGGGCCTCTGTTATGTGGTGGTGTAGGAGCCACTGTTGTGTGGTGGTGTAGGGACCACTGTTGTGTGGTGGTGTAGGGGCCACTTTTGTGTGGTGGTGTAGGGGCCACTGTTGTGTGGTGGTGTAGGGGCCACTGTTGTGTGGTGGTGTAGGGGCCACTGTTGTGTGGTGGTGTAGGGGCCACTGTTGTGTGGTGGTGTAGGGGCCACTGTTGTGTGGTGGAGTAGGGGCCTCTGTTATGTGGTGGTGTAGGAGCCACTGTTGTGTGGTGGTGTAGGGGCCACTGTTGTGTGGTGGTGTACGGGCCACTGTTGTGTGGTGGTGTAGGGGCCACTGTTGTGTGGTGGTGTAGGGGCCACTGTTGTGTGGTGGTGTAGGGGCTACTGTTGTGTGGTGGTGTAGGGGCCACTGTTGTGTGGTGGTGTAGGAGCCACTGTTGTGTGGTGGTGTAGGGGCCACTGTTGTGTGGTGGTGTAGGGGCTACTGTTGTGTGGTGGTGTAGGGGCCACTGTTGTGTGGTGGTGTAGGGGCCACTGTTGTGAGGTGGTGTAGGGGCCACTGTTGTGTGGTGGTGTAGGGGCCACTGTTGTGTGGTGGTGTAGGAGCCACTGTTATGTGGTGGTGTAGGGGGCCACTGTTGTGTGGTGGTGTAGGGGCCTCTGTTATGTGGTGGTGTAGGAGCCACTGTTGTGTGGTGGTGTAGGGGCCACTGTTGTGTGGTGGTGTAGGGGCCACTGTTGTGTGGTGGTGTAGGGGCCACTGTTGTGTGGTGGTGTAGGAGCCACTGTTATTTGGTGTTGTAGGGGCCACTGTTGTGGTGTAGTGTAAGGGCCTCTGTTATGTGGTGGTGTAGGAGCCACTGTTGTGTGGTGGTGTAGGGACCACTGTTGTGTGGTGGTGTAGGGGCCACTTTTGTGTGGTGGTGTAGGGGCCACTGTTGTGTGGTGGTGTAGGGGCCACTGTTGTGTGGTGGTGTAGGGGCCACTGTTGTGTGGTGGTGTAGGGGCCACTGTTGTGTGGTGGTGTAGGGGCCACTGTTGTGTGGTGGTGTAGGGGCCACTGTTGTGTGGTGGTGTAGGGGCCACTGTTGTGTGGTGGAGTAGGGGCCACTGTTGTGTGGTGGTGTAGGGGCCACTGTTGTGTGGTGGAGTAGGGGCCACAGTTGTGTGGTGGTGTAGGGGCCACTGTTGGGTGGTGGTGTAGGGCCACTGTTGTGTGGTGGTGTAGGAGCCACAGTTGTGTGGTGGTGTAGGAGCCACTGTTGTGTGGTGGTGAAGGAGCCACTGTTGTGTGGTGGTGTAGGAGCAACTGTTGTGTGGTGGTGTAGGGGCCACTGTTGTGTGGTGGTGTAGGAGCAACTGTTGTGTGGTGGTGTAGGGGGCCACTGTTGTGTGGTGCTCTGGTGGTGTAGGGGCCACTGTTGTGTGGTACTCTAGTGGCGTAGGTGGCCACTATTGTGTGGTACTCTGGTGGTGTAAGAACCACTGTTGTGTGTGGTGATGAAGGGGGCCACTGTTGTGTGGTGGTGTATGGGGCCACTGGTGTGTGGTGCTCTGGTGGTGTAAGAACCACTGTTGTGTGTGGTGATGAAGGGGGCCACTGTTGTGTGGTGGTGTATGGGGCCACTGGTGTGTGGTGCTCTGGTGGTGTAGGAGCCACTATTTTGAGGAGGTGTAGGGTGACACTGTTGTGTGGTACTCTGGTGGTGTAGGAGCCACTGTTGTGTTGTAGTTTTGGGGCCACTGTTGTGTGGTGGTGTAGGGGGCCACTGTTGTGTGGTGGTGTAGGGGCCACTGTTGTGTGCTGGTGTAGGAGCTACTGTTGTGTGGTGCTCTAGTGGTTTAGGAGCCACTGTTGTGTGATGTTGTAGGGGCTACTGTTGTGTGGTGCTCTGGTGGTGTAGGAACTACTGTTGTGTGGTACTCTGGTGGTGTAGGAGCCACTGTTGTGTGGTGGTGTAGGGACCACTGTTGTGTGGTACTCTGGTGGTGTAGGAGCCACTGTTGTGTGGTGCTCTGGTGGTGTAGGAGCCACTGTTGTGTGGTGCTCTGGTGGTGTAGGAGCCACTGTTATGTGTGGCTCTGGTTGTGTAGGAGCCACTGTTGTGTGGTGGTGTAGGGGGCCACTGTTGTGTGGTGCTCTGGTGGTGTAGGGGCCACTGTTGTGTGGTGCTCTGGTCGTGTAAGGGCCACTGATGTGTGGTGGTGTAGGGCCACTGTTGTGTGGTGGTGTAGGAGCCACAGTTGTGTGGTGGTGTAGGAGCCACTGTTGTGTGGTGGTGAAGGAGCCACTGTTGTGTGGTGGTGTAGGAGCAACTGTTGTGTGGTGGTGTAGGGGCCACTGTTGTGTGGTGGTGTAGGAGCCACTGTTGTGTGGTGGTGAAGGAGCCACTGTTGTGTGGGGGTGTAGGAGCCACTGTTGTGTGGTGGTGTAGGAGCCACTGTTGTGTGGTGATGTAGGGGCCACTGTTGTGTGGTGGTGTAGGAGTCACTGTTGTGTGGTGGTGTAGGAGCCACTGTTGTGTGGTGGTGTAGGAGCCACTGTTGTGTGGTGGTGTAGGGGCCACTGTTGTGTGGTGCTCTGGTAGTGTAGGGGGCCACTGTTGTGTGGTGCTCTGGTAGTGTAGGGAGCCACTGTTGTGTGGTGGTGTAGGAGAAACTGTTGTGTGGTGGTGAAGGGGCCACTGTTGTGGGGTGGTGTAGGAGCCACTGTTGTGTGGTGGTGTAGGGGCCACTGTTGTGTGGTGGTGTAGGAGCCACTGTTGTGTGGTGGTGTAGGGGCCACTGTTGTGTGGTGGTGTAGGAGCCACTGTTGTGTGGTGGTGAAGGAGCCACTGTTGTGTGGGGGTGTAGGAGCCACTGTTGTGTGGTGGTGTAGGAGCCACTGTTGTGTGGTGATGTAGGGGCCACTGTTGTGTGGTGGTGTAGGAGTCACTGTTGTGTGGTGGTGTAGGAGCCACTGTTGTGTGGTGGTGTAGGGGCCACTGTTGTGTGGTGGTGTAGGAGCCACTGTTGTGTGGTGGTGTAGGGGCCACTGTTGTGTGGTGCTCTGGTAGTGTAGGGGGCCACTGTTGTGTGGTGCTCTGGTAGTGTAGGGAGCCACTGATGTGTGGTGGTGGAGGAGAAACTGTTGTGTGGTGCTCTGGTAGTGTAGGGGGCCACTGTTGTGTGGTGCTCTGGTAGTGTAGGGAGCCACTGATGTGTGGTGGTGGAGGAGAAACTGTTGTGTGGTGGTGAAGGGGCCACTGTTGTGGGGTGGTGTAGGAGCCACTGTTGTGTGGTGGTGTAGGGGCCACTGTTGTGTGGTGGTGTAGGAGCCACTGTTGTGTGGTACTCTAGTGGTGGAGGGGGCCACTGTTATGTGGTGGTGTAGGGGCCACTGTTGTGTGGTGGTGTAGGGGCCACTATTGTGTGGTGGTGTAGGGGCCACTGTTATGTGGTTGTGTAGGAGCCACTGTTGGGTGGTGGTGTAGGGCCACTGCTGTGTGGTGGTGTAGGAGCCACTGTTGTGTGGTGGTGTAGGGGCCACTGTTGTGTGGTGGTGTAGGGGCCACTGTTGTGTGGTGGTGTAGGTGCCACTGTTTTTGGTGGTGTAGGAGCCTCTGTTGTGTGGTGCTCTGGTGGTGTTGAAGCCACTGTTGTGTGGTGGTGTATGGGCTACTGTTGTATCGTGCTCTGGTGGTGCAGGGGGCCACTGTTGTGTGGTGCTCTGATAGTGAAGGAGCCACTGTTGTGTGGTGCTTTGGTGGTGTAGGAGCCATTGTTGTGTGGTGCTCTGGTGGTGTAGGGGGCCACTGTTGTGTGGTGCTCTGATAGTGAAGGAGCCACTGTTGTGTGGTGCTTTGGTGATGTAGGTGGCACTGTTGTGTGGTGCTCTGGTGATGTAGGAGCCATTGTTGTGTGGTGCTCTGGTGGTGCAGGAGCCGCTGTTGTGTGGTGATGTAGGTGCCACTGATGTATGGTGCTCTGGTGATGAAGGAGCCACTGTTGTGTGGTGCTCTGGTGGTGTAGGGGCCACCGTTTTGTGGTGCTCTGGTGGTGTAGGGGCCACTGTTGTGTGGTGCTCTGGTGGTGTAGGAGCCACTGTTGTGTGGTGGTGTAGGAGCCACTGTTGTGTGGTGCTCTGGTAGTGTAGGAGCCACTGTTTTGTGGTGCTCTGGTGGTGTAGGGGCCACTGTTGTGTGGTGCTCTGGTGGTGTAGGGGCCACTGGTGTGTGGTGCTCTGGTGGTGTAGGGGCCACTGTTTTGTGGTGCTCTGGTGGTGTAGGGGCCACTGTTGTGTGGTGCTCTGGTGGTGTAGGGGCCACTGTTGTGTGGTGCTCTGGTGGTGTAGGGGCCACTGTTGTGTGGTGCTCTGGTGGTGTGGGAGCCACTGTTGTGTGGTGGTGTAGGAGCCACTGTTGTGTGGTGCTCTGGTGGTGTAGGAGCCACTGTTGTGTGGTACTTTGGTGCTTTAGGGGCCACTGTTGTGTGGTGGTGTAGGGGCCACGGTTTTGTGGTACTCTGGCGGTGTAGGGGCCACTGTTGTGTGGTGTTCTGGTGGTGTAGGGGCCACTGTTGTGTGGTGGTGTAGGGGGCCACTGTTGTGTGGTGCTCTGGTGGTGTTGGGGCCACTGCTGTGTGGTTGTGTAGGGGGCCACTGTTGTGTGGTGCTCTGGTGGTGTAGGGGCCACTGTTGTGTGGTACTCTAGTGGCGTAGGTGGCCACTATTGTGTGGTACTCTGGTGGTGTAAGAACCACTGTTGTGTGTGGTGATGAAGGGGGCCACTGTTGTGTGGTGGTGTATGGGGCCACTGGTGTGTGGTGCTCTGGTGGTGTAAGAACCACTGTTGTGTGTGGTGATGATGGGGGCCACTGTTGTGTGGTGGTGTATGGGGCCACTGGTGTGTGGTGCTCTGGTGGTGTAGGAGCCACTATTTTGTGGAGGTGTAGGGTGACACTGTTGTGTGGTACTCTGGTGGCGTAGGAGCCACTGTTGTGTTGTAGTTTTGGGGCCACTGTTGTGTGGTGGTGTAGGGGGCCACTGTTGTGTGGTGGTGTAGGGGCCACTGTTGTGTGCTGGTGTAGGAGCTACTGTTGTGTGGTGCTCTAGTGGTTTAGGAGCCACTGTTGTGTGATGTTGTAGGGGCTACTGTTGTGTGGTGCTCTGGTGGTGTAGGAACTACTGTTGTGTGGTACTCTGGTGGTGTAGGAGCCACTGTTGTGTGGTGGTGTAGGGACCACTGTTGTGTGGTACTCTGGTGGTGTAGGAGCCACTGTTGTGTGGTGCTCTGGTGGTGTAGGAGCCACTGTTGTGTGGTGCTCTGGTGGTGTAGGAGCCACTGTTATGTGTGGCTCTGGTTATGTAGGAGCCACTGTTGTGTGGTGGTGTAGGGGGCCACTGTTGTGTGGTGCTCTGGTGGTGTAGGGGCCACTGTTGTGTGGTGCTCTGGTCGTGTAAGGGCCACTGATGTGTGGTGGTGTAGGGGCCACTGTTGTGTGGTGGTGTAGGGGCCACTGTTGTGTGGTACTCTGGTGGTGTAGGGGGCCACTGTTGTGTTGGTGTAGGGGGCCACTGTTGTGTGGTGCTCTGGTGGAGTAGGGGCCACTGTTGTGTGGTGCTCTGGTGGTGTAGGGGGGCCACTGTTGTGTGGTGGTGTAGGGGCCACTGTTGTGTAGTACTCTGGTGGTGTAGGGGGCCACTGTTGTGTGGTGCTCTGGTGGTGTAGGGGCCACTGTTGTGTGGTGCTCTGGTGGTGTAGGGGGCCAGTGTTGTGTGGTGGTGTAGGGGCCACTGTTGTGTGGTACTCTGGTGGTGTAGGGGCCACTGTTGTGTGGTGGTGTATGGGCCACTGTTGTTTGGTACTCTGGTGGTGTAGGGGGCCACTGTTGTGTGGTGGTGTAGGGGGCCACTGTTGTGTGGTGCTCTGGTGGTGTTTGGGGCCACTGGTGTGTGGTGCTCTGGTGGTGTAGGGGGCCACTGGTGTGTGGTGCTCTGGTGGTGTAGGGGGCCACTGTTGTGTGGTGCTCTGGTGGTGTAGGGGCACTGTTGTGTGGTGGTGTAAGAACCACTGTTGTGTGGTGATGAAGCTGGCCACTGTTGTGTGGTGGTGTTTGGGGCCACTGGTGTGTGGTGCTCTGGTGGTGTAGGAGCCACTGTTGTGTGGTAGTTTTGGGGCCACTGTTGTGTGGTGCTCTGGTGGTGTAGGAGCCACTGTTGTGTGGTGGTGTAGGAGCCACTGTTGTGTGGTGGTGTAGGAGCCACTGTTGTGTGGTGTTGTTGGAGCCACTGTTGTGTGGTGGTGTAGTAGCTACTGTTGTGTGGTGCTCTGATGGTTTAAGAGCCACAGTTGTGTTGTGGTGTAGGGGCCACTGTTGTGTGGTACTCTGGTGTTGTAGGAGCCACTGTTGTGTGGTGGTGTAGGTGCCACTGTTGTGTGGTACTCTGGTGGTGTAAGAGCCACTGTTTTGTGGTGCTCTGGTGGTGTAGGGGCCACTGTTGTGTGGTGGTGTAGGAGCCACTGTTGTGTGGTGGTGTTGGAGCTACTGTTGTGTGGTGGTGTAGGAGCCACTGTTGTGTGGTGGTGTTGGAGCTACTGTTGTGTGGTGGTGTAGGAGCCACTGTTGTGTGGTGGTGTAGGTGATACTTTTGTCTGGTGGTCTATTGGTGTAGGAGCCACTGTTGTGTGGTGGTGTAGGTGCCACTGTTGTGTGGTGGTGTAGGGGCCACTGTTGTGTGGTGGTGTAGGGGCCACTGTTGTGTGGTGGTGTAGGAGCCACTGTTGTGTGGTGGTGTAGGGGCCACTGTTGTGTGGTGTTCTGGTGGTGTAGGAGCCACTGTTGTGTGGTGGTGTAGGGGGCCACTGTTGTGTGGTGGTGTAGGAGCCACTGTTGTGTGGTGGTGTAGGAGCCACTGTTGTGTGGTGGTGTAGGGGCCACTGTTGTGTGGTGGTGTAGGGGCCACTGTTGTGTGGTGGAGTAGGAGCCACTGTTGTGTGGTGGTGTAGGGGCCACTGTTGTGTGGTGGTGTAGGGGCCACTGTTGTGTGGTGGAGTAGGAGCCACTGTTGTGTGGTGGTGTAGGAGCCACTGTTGTGTGGTGGTGTAGGGGCCACTGTTGTGTGGTGGTGTAGGGGCCACTGTTGTGTGGTGGAGTAGGAGCCACTGTTGTGTGGTGGTGTAGGGGCCACTGTTGTGTGGTGGTGTAGGGGCCACTGTTGTGTGGTGGAGTAGGAGCCACTGTTGTGTGGTGGTGTAGGAGCCACTGTTGTGTTGTGGTGTAGTGGCCACTGTTGTGTGGTGGTTTAAGGGCCACTGTTGTGGACACACCCTGGACCTGGGTGGAGAGGGGGGGGGGAGAACTACCAAAGCCCACCAGAAGTGACACACAATGTGGGAAATCATTCATATTTGCAAACATACAAGGCTTAAAGTCAAAATCAAGAAATAAAGTTAAGTTCATAAATGGCCTCCTAATAGAATCGAACTCATTATTTTGTGCATTTACAGAAACCCACACAAAAGGCCACATGGATAGTGAAATCTGGATTCCGAATTATAATCTATATAGATGTGACAGAGTAATTAGGTCAAGTGGAGGAGTTGGTCTGTATATTAAAGATGAGCTGGGCACAGAGCTCCGGAACTCGTCCAATGAGGTGGTAGAGATACTTGGCATCAAGGTAGAAAATATGAATCTACTTATTATTTTAATATACAAACCGCCAGATGCAACAGCTGAGGAATTCACTGAACAGGTCCACAAAATAGAGAATATCCTTGATAACCCAGCAAACCCAGTACCAGATATTATCTTCCTCGGAGACTTCAATCTACCCAGTTTAAAATGGAGAATAGTAAACAATAACATCATAGCAGGAAGTCAACATGGAAATAACCAACCACAGGTCAGAGAACTACTGAGATTCTGTGACAAATTCTCGCTCAGTCAGCAGATTACAGAACCAACTAGGAACGAAAACACGCTGGACCTGATATTCACGAACAATGATGAGCTAATCAGAGACATTACTGTCTCAGACACTACGTACTCGGACCACAAGCTCATTGAAGGGCAAACTAACATCAATAACGGTAGTAGGCCCAAGAGAAACAACAAGCGAGAAGGGCTATTCAATAAATTCAATTTTAATAATAAAAGGATAGACTGGGAGAAAATAAACAGGGAACTTACAAACATTCAATGGGAAAATGTTCTAAGAAATAAAAATTCTTCACAAGGAATAGAAAAACCGACTTCTGAAGCATATGAAGTCTGTCTGAAACATGTTCCTTTGAGGAAAGCCAGAAAGAGGTCCAATGTAGAAAGAGAACACAGACGACATTACAAAAGAAGAAAGAAATTAACGGAAATGTTTAAGCAGACACGAATTTCCATACAGAGAAGAAATAATTTAAACAGGGAGATTGAAGAAATCGAACAGAGACTGAAGCATTCCTATCAGACTGAAGAAAGGCAATTAGAACAGAAAGCAATTCAAGAAATAAAGAAAAAACAAAATATTTCTTCACATATGCTAAATCAAAAGCGAAAACCACTGCCAGTATTGGCTCTATTCGTATTAGCGAAGGTTCATACACTGAGGATGACAAAGATAAATTAGTGAAATCCTAAAAAAGCAGTATGAGGACATGTTTAGCACTCCGATACTCAGCATGAAAGTGGAAGATTCGAACAATTTCTTTATGAATGATATCCAAACATCTGTAAATATAACTGATATCAACACGAGCGTGGCAGATTTTGAAAGAGAATTTGACAATATGCCCATGCACTCAGCCCCGGGTCCAGACTCATGGAATTCAATATTTATAAAGAATTGCAAAGTGCCAGTAGCACAGGCACTCAGTATAGTGTGGAGGAAGAGCTTGGACACGGGGAAGATACCAGATGCGCTTAAACCAGCAGACATTGCCCCTCTACACAAGGGTGGTAGCAAAGCATTGGCAAAGAATTATAGACCAGTTGCACTAACGTCCCACATAATAAAAGTATTTGAAAGAGTGATCAGGAGTCAGGTCACTAGATTCATGGAGACCAAAGACCTCCACATTCCAGGCTAACATGGATTTAGAGCAGGAAGATCGTGCCTCTCACAGCTACTTGACCACTATGACAAAATCACTGAGGCATTAGAGGAAAAACATAATGCAGATGTCGTATACACAGATTTTGCAAAGGCAAAATGTGACCATGGAGTGATTGCACACAAAATGAGGTCAATGGGTATAACTGGTAAAGTAGGACGCTGGATACTCAATTTCCTGTCGAACAGAACACAAAGAGTAACAGTCAATCAAGTAAAATCTAGTCCGAGCGCAGTTAAAAGCTCTGTACCTCAAGGTACAGTCCTGGCACCACTGCTGTTCCTTATTCTCATATCAGATATAGACAAAAACACAAGTCACAGCTTCATGTCATCCTTTGCAGATGATACAAAAATCAGCATGGAAATTACCTCTGCTGAAGACATTGATAAACTACAAACAGATATTAACAAAGTTTTCGATTTTTTTTTTTTTTTTTTTTTTTTAGCAGAAAATAACAAGATGTTTAACGGTGATAAATTCCAGGTACTCAGATACGGCAAAAATGAGGATCTTAAACATAATACAGGCTACAAAACACAATCGAATCTGCCCATAGAAGGAAAACAGCATGTCAAGGATTAGGGACTAATAATGTCCGACGACCTAACGTTTAAGGAGCATAACCAAGCAAATATTGCGTCAGCCAGAAAATGATAGGATGGATTACGAGAACCTTCAAATCCAGGGATCCCATCACAATGGTTGTACTCTTCAAATCACTTGTGTTGTCCCGTCTTGAGTACTGCTCAGTACTCACTTTCCCCTTCAGAGCAGGAGAGATTACTGAAATAGAGGGAATACAGAGAACATATACGGCACGCATAGACGAGATAAAGCACCTAAATTATTGGGATCGTCTCAAAGCTCTCCAAATGTACTCACTACAAAGGAGACGAGAGAGATATCAAATAATATACACATGGAAAATACTGGAGGGACAGGTCACAAATCTACACAGTAAAATAACAACATACTGGAGTGAACGATATGGAAGAAAATGCAAGATTGAACCAGTGAAGAGCAGAGGTGCCATAGGCACAATCAGAGAACACTGTATGAACATCAGAGGCCCACGGTTGTTCAACGTCCTAACAGCCAGCATCAGAAATATTGCCGGAACAACCGTGGACATCTTCAAGAGGAAACTAGATTGTTTCCTTCAAGGAGTGCCGGACCAACCGGTCTGTGGTGAGTATGTGGGCCTGCGGGCCGCTCCAAGCAACAGCCTGGTGGACAAAACTCTCACAAGTCAAGTCTGGCCCCGGGCCGGGCTTGGGAAGTAGAAGAACTACCAGAACCCCATCAACCAGGTATCAACCAGGTAACTAGGTTGTGTGGTACTCCGGTGGTGTAGGGGTCACTGTTTGGTGGTGGTGTAGGGGTGACTGTTGTGTGGTGCTCTGGTGGTGTAGAGGCCACTGTTGTGTGGTGATGTAGGGGTCACTGTTTTGTGGTGGTGTAGGAGCCACTGTTGTGTGGTGCTCTGGTGGTGTAGGGGCCACTGTTGTGTGGTGGTGTAGGAGCCACTGTTGTGTGGTGCTCTGGTGGTGTAGGAGCCACTATTGTGAGGTGGTGTAGGAGCCACTGTTGTGTGGTGGTGTAGGAGCCACTGTTGTGTGGTGGTGTAGGGGCCACTGTTGTGTGGTGGTGTAGGAGCCACTGTTGTGTGGTGCTCTGGTGGTGTAGGGGCCACTGTTGTGAGGTGGTGTAGGAGCCACTGTTGTGTGGTGGTGTAGGAGCCACTGTTGTGTGGTGGTGTAGGAGCCACTGTTGTGTGGTGGTGTAGGGGCCACTGTTGTGTGGTGGTGTAGGAGCCACTGTTGTGTGGTGGTGTAGGAGCCACTGTTGTGTGGAGGTGTAGGGGCCACTGTTGTGTGGTGGTGTAGGAGAAACTGTTGTGTGGTGGTGTAGGAGCCACTGTTGTGTGGTGGTGAAGGAGCCACTGTTGTGTGGTGGTGTAGGAGCCACTGTTGTGTGGTACTCTGGTGGTGTAGGGGCCACTGTTGTGTGGTGGTGTAGGAGAAACTGTTGTGTGGTGGTGTAGGAGCCACTGTTGTGTGGTGGTGTAGGAGCCACTGTTGTGTGGTGGTGTAGGAGCCACTGTTGTGTGGTACTCTGGTGGTGTAGGGGCCACTGTTGTAAGTGGGCTCTGTCATAGAGGGTCTGTACCACCCTTCCAGGACTGTGTACTCAGGGGTCTGTACCACCCTTCCAGGACTGTGTACTCAGGGGCCTGTACCGCCCTCCCAGGACTGTGTACTCAGGGGTCTGTACCTCCCTCCCCGGACTGTGTACTCAGGGGTCTGTACCACCCGCCCAGGACTGTGTACTCAGGAGTCTTTACCGCCCTCCCAGGACTGTGTACTCAGGGGCCTGTACCTCCCTCCCAGGACTGTGTAATCAGGGGTCTGTACCGCCCTCCCAGGACTGTGTACTCAGCGATCTGTACCGCTCTCCCAGGACTGTGTACTCAGGGGGTCTGTACCACTCTCCCTGGACTGTGTACTCCGGGGGTCTGTACCACTCTCCCAGGACTGTGTACTCAGGGGTCTGTACCTCCCTCCCAGGACTGTGTACTCAGGGGTCTGTACCACCCGCCCAGGACTGTGTACTCAGGGGTCTGTACCGCCCGCCCAGGACTGTGTACTCAGGGGTCTGTACCACCCTCCCAGGACTGTGTACTCAGGGGTCTGTACCGCCCTGCCAGGACTGTGTACTCAGGGGTCTGTACTACCCTCCCGGAACTGTGTACTCAGGGGTCTGTACAGCCCGCCCAGGACTGTGTACTCAGGGCTCTGTACCGCCCTCCCAGGACTGTGTACTCAGCGGGTCTGTACCACTCTCCCAGGACTGTGTACTCAGGGGTCTGTACCACCCTCCCAGGACTGTGTACTCAGGGGTCTGTACCGCCCGCCCAGGACTGTGTACTCAGGGGTCTGTACCGCCCGCCCAGGACTGTGTACTCAGGGGTCTGTACCGCCCTCCCAGGACTGTGTACTCAGGGGTCTGTACCGCCCTCCCAGGACTGTGTACTCAGGGGTCTGTACCGCCCGCCCAGGACTGTGTACTCAGGGGTCTGTACCACCCTCCCAGGACTGTGTACTCAGGGGTCTGTACCGCCCGCCCAGGACTGTGTACTCAGGGGTCTGTACCACCCTCCCAGGACTGTGTACTCAGGGGTCTGTACCGCCCTCCCAGGACTGTGTACTCAGGGGTCTGTACCACCCTCCCAGGACTGTGTACTCAGGGGTCTGTACAGCCCGCCCAGGACTGTGTACTCAGGGGCTCTGTACCGCCCTCCCAGGACTGTGTACTCAGCGGGTCTGTACCACTCTCCCAGGACTGTGTACTCAGGGGGTCTGTACCACTCTCCCAGGACTGTGTACTTAGGGGTCTGTACCTCCCTCCCCGGACTGTGTACTCAGGGGTCTGTATCACCCTCCCAGGACTGTGTACTCAGGGGTCTGTACCTCCCTCCACGGACTGTGTACTCAGGGGTACTGTACCACCCTCTCAGGACTGTGTACTCAGGGGTCTGTACCTCCCTCCCCGGACTGTGTACTCAGGGGTCTGTACCACCCTCCCAGGACTGTGTACTCAGGGGTCTGTACCGCCCGCCCAGGACTGTGTACTCAGGGGTCTGTACCGCCCTGCCAGGACTGTGTACTCAGGGGTCTGTACTACCCTCCCAGGACTGTGTACTCAGGGGTCTGTACCGCCCGCCCAGGACTGTGTACTCAGGGGTCTGTACCACCCTCCCCGGACTGTGTACTCAGGGGTCTGTACCGCCCTGCCAGGACTGTGTACTCAGGGGTCTGTACCTACCCTCCCAGGACTGTGTACTCAGGGGTCTGTACCGCCCGCCCAGGACTGTGTACTCAGGGCTCTGTCCCGCCCTCCCAGGACTGTGTACTCAGCGGGTCTGTACCACTCTCCCAGGACTGTGTACTCAGGGGGTCTGTACCACTCTCCCAGGACTGTGTACTCAGGGGTCTGTACCTCCCTCCCAGGACTGTGTACTCAGGGGTCTGTATCACCCTCCCAGGACTGTGTACTCAGGGGTCTGTACCTCCCTCCCCGGACTGTGTACTCAGGGGTCTGTACCTCCCTCCACGGACTGTGTACTCAGGGGACTGTACCACCCTTCAGGACTGTGTACTCAGGGGTCTGTACCTCCCTCCCCGGACTGTGTACTCAGGGGTCTGTACCACTCTCCCAGGACTGTGTACTCAGGGATCTGTACCACCCGCCCAGGACTGTGTACTCAGGGGTCTGTACCGCCCTCCCAGGACTGTGTACTCAGGGGTCTGTACCGCCCTCCCAGGACTGTGTACTCAGGGGTCTGTACCGCCCTCCCAGGACTGTGTACTCAGGGGTCTGCACCGCCCGCCCAGGACTGTGTACTCAGGGGTCTGTACCGCCCTCCCAGGACTGAGTACTCAGGGGTCTGTACCGCCCTCCCAGGACTGTGTACTCAGGGGTCTGGACCACCCTCCCAGGACTGTGTACTCAGGGGTCTGCACCGCCCTCCCAGGACTGTGTACTCAGAGGTCTGTACCGCCCGCCCAGGACTGTGTACTCAGGGGTCTGCACCGCCCTCCCAGGACTGTGTACTCAGGGGTCTGTACCGCCCTCCCAGGACTGTGTACTCAGGGGTCTGTACCGCCCTCCCAGGACTGTGTACTCAGGGGTCTGCACCGCCCGCCCAGGACTGTGGACTAAGGGGTCTGTACCGCTCTCCCAGGACTGTGTACTCAGGGGTCTGTTCCTCCCTCCCCGGACTGTGTACTCAGGGGTCTGTACCTCCCTCCCAGGACTGTGTACTCAAGGGTCTGTACCACCCTCCCAGGACTGTGTACTCAGGGTCTGTACCGCCCTCCCAGGACTGTGTACTCAGGGGTCTGTACCGCCCTCCCAGGACTTTGTACTCAGGGGTCTGTACCGCCCGCCCTGGACTGTGTACTCAGGGGTCTGTACCGTCCTCCCAGGACTGTGTACTCAGGGGTCTGTACCGCCCGCCCAGGACTGTGTACTCAGGGGTTTGTACCGCCCTCCCAGGACTGTGTACTCAGCGGTCTGTTCCGCCCGCCCAGGACTGTGTACTCAGGGGTCTGTACCGCCCTGCCAGGACTGTGTACTCAGGGGTCTGTACCGCCCTCCCAGGACTGTGTACTCAGGGGTCTGTACCGCCCGCCCAGGAATGTGTACTCAGGGCTCTGTACCGCCCTCCCAGGACTGTGTACTCAGCGGGTCTGTACCACTCTCCCAGGACTGTGTACTCAGGGGGTCTGTACCACTCTCCCAGGACTGTGTACTCAGGGGTCTGTACCTCCCTCCCCGGACTGTGTACTCAGGGGTCTGTACCTCCCTCCCCGGACTGTGTACTCAGGGGACTGTACCACCCTCCCAGGACTGTGTACTCAGGGGTCTGTACCTCCCTCCCCGGACTGTGTACTCAGGGGTCTGCACCACTCTCCCAGGACTGTGTACTCAGGGGTCTGTACCACCCTCCCAG